>NW_020539724.1:25052173-25127524 GCF_003426905.1 Ctenocephalides felis | reverse complement strand
AAATTATTAACTATATAAATGAGCTTTAGAATTTTAGCTAAAATTTTTTTTAGAATATAGATATTTTTTCGAAATTTTAAATAAAAAAATGCCCAAAAAAAACATCGTTACGTCAACACAAGCAAAAAGTTTTTTGAATCATTTAAATCGGATGCTTCGGACTTTCAAATGCTGCCATTTTTGAATATTTAGCTCCATATCTAGGAAACGGCTGAAACTATCAAAAACTAATCAGCATGTCTCCCCGTTAATAGAATCTGATAATTTTTATAATTCAACCGTTTGTCGTCGGCATATAATATTTCATTATGTTATTTCAGATCTATCTTTATGGTATATATCTTTGTATAAAGTTTTATCAGAATCGTCAAAAAACTATTTTCTTGAATTTAATTACGAAGAAACGGCCCCACCGACGTTTACCAATCTTTTATACAGTTCTTAAAATTATTGTGGCCTAAAACGTTGATGGCTAGTGGTGTATAGCATCGTGCCGTAATTCAAATTGCTGAAACGTCCGCCTACCCTCAAATAAAAAACATTTTTAGAACCCGAAATGAATGAAATGAAATGTGCTAGATAAATTAATTTAATTTATATAATTACAGATATTATAAATAAAATATCAATTGAAAATCGTCTTTAAATACAGTAAATTTATTTTCGAAATAAACGGTAGAACATTTTATCTAAATAGCTAATTCTAATTCTTGACGATAAAGTCGATTAGCTTTACGTATCGGGAAGTTCATACAACTTTCCTAAAGGCAATATGCTACCAGTTTGAAGTTAATGCAATTAAGGTCTCACCACAATGATCAGTCAGGTTGGCCGAGCGGTCTAAGGCGCCAGATTTAAGCTCTGGTTCCCGAGAGGGAGCGTGGGTTCGAACCCCACACCTGACAAAGCATTTTTTTTATAATAAATTGAATTTATTGTTTTTATTCAATCCTTTATTTTTTTCATAAAAAAAATAATCATTTTAGCACATTATTTTTTTTAATTAATTGATTCTAATGTAACTTGCCTCAAGGCTAAATACCAAACCAACTAGTTTACTCTTCATGTAAACCTATATAAATATCGTCGTTCAATTTATAAAACTTCATGTTTTGTCTATAAAAAATTTAAAATTATGAAATTTACTGTATTTATAATAATACATTTGAAACTATTTAATATTTATTTCATATATTGGAAACTACTTAAATTCATTACCGGACGCACGGAAAGTTCCAGCCATTTGCTTTAAACCACTAGTTCAATTTTTTTTTTTTTCGATTCAGAATGACTTGAAACATCGCGGAAACGTAAAACTAGCAAATCGGATTTTTTCGCAAAAGCAAACTTCTCCTTCAAGAAGTTAAATATTGTTTATGCCACATTTAGTTTCATATTTTATATGACTACCATTTGCATTAGCTAGATAAATATCAATTATCAAGTTTGGAATAAAATTTCAGAAAGCATGATAAATGCTGAATTGGAATAAATAATATATTATGAAGTTCCATCATGTACTCGTTATAGGAACTCGTCCACCTAACGCACTTTTCTAACTATAGAATAAACGCGCATATACTTTATAACACTCATTCTATAAACAGTAAGAGTTGAAAATGGAATGTTAGATGTTAGATGTCACCGCATCGTATACCTGGGTCACGTTAACCTGTAATTGCCGCACAAACCTAAAAGGATTTTGCCTGATTCGGTCAAAACGTCGTTTGGGCAAGATGATACTGGCACGAAGATCATACTTCACATGATCATTTCTGTAGTATGTCTGGTGGCAGATTGGGCACGGCAGGTGATACTGGTGACTCGGTAGGATAGAAGATCAACTTGGCGAGATTGGCGCAGAAGATATTTGAAGTGCTCGAAATGTTCCCAGATTGTGGCTGATGTCGAAGTGGAAAGGCAAAAAGAAGAAGAAGGATCTTTGGAAAACCGAAGATTGTGGTGATAAAAAGTCTTTAGTGTTAAAGCAGCAATTGAGAAACTTATACCAAGGTCAAATTACGATACTGGATTCAGCTGCAGGAAGAACAGAAGGTAACAAAGATTTACCTAGGGATATTCCCAGGAAATCTTTAGAAATAAATTTAAATAATGTAGACCCTACCCAAAACACAATGGAAGAATCCTTAACAGACAGAGATGACATGGACATGGACGATTTTCAAACAGTGACAAACAAAAAACGAAGGAGAAATTCAAACAATAATAACAGTAATGAAGAGGCTCCCATCAAAAATGTTTCTATAAAAATTCCACCTATCATTATCAGAAGCACAATTGATCTTAAAACTATTAAGTACGTAAAAGACGCTACTAAAATATCATTTACTCTTGAATACATTAATTGTACAGACATAAACTTTATACTACCAATATAAAAGATCATGAAATTATTAAAAACAAACTTAAAGAATTAAAACTTCAATTTTATACTCCTTACTCCACCAGTAACAATTTCTCTAAAAAAATTACTATTACTGGACTGAACCCACACATTACAGATGCGGAAGTTCATGACTATCTCAATCGAAAAAACATTCGGATGGACACACAATCAAACTACCTATCTACATAATAATACTGGGTAACAGTCAGGATATGAATAATCTAAAAAAGGTGAACAACATCAACGGCCATCTTTTTAAATAGGAGAAGTATAAACCACCGGATGTTAAACAATGCAGAAAGTGCCAAACAGTAGGTCACACTTCTTACAACTGTAACTTGAAATACAGATGCGTAAAATGTACTGAAGACCACTTACCAGGACAGTGTAAAAAATCTAGCAATGAACCAGCAGAGTGCATCAACTGTAGAGAAAAACACCCTGCGAACTTTTCGCGTTGTGAATACTTGCTCAAGTACAAGGAGCAAAAGAAGAATAAATTTGCAAATTCACCTTATGCGTCGAGGACATATTCTGCTGTCATCTCAGAGGCAAAAGAACAATGCAAATCCAGACCCCAAAATCCAGCTGTAAACTCTTTGGCAGAACCGGATTTTAGCACGACAGAAGGGATTTTAAATGCAGCGAAACATATAAAATCAGCATTTGAAGATCCAGAAGTGGCAACAATATTTAAGGAATTATACACATATCTACAGCTCTCAAGACAGCAAAGACCTATAGTGAAAAATATCATTTAATACTTAACTCATTAAAATTATGGCCTTGAACCAAACCTATAACATTAATGTAATTTACTTTAATGCAAATGGCATCAAGAAAAATCGAGCTGAACTTATTGAATTACTTGAAACTAAGAACATTGATATAGTCCTTTTAAATGAGACACATTTACAAAAGAAAGATACTTTTTATATTAAAAATTACAAAGTGTATAGAACAGATAGAGAAAACTCTTCATGGGGAGGTACAGCCATTCTTGTCAGGCGTTGCATTAAGCATGAGCAACTCAACTTACCAGAACTGAAGTACACTGAAGCGACTGCCATAAATATATTTACTGAAAATTCTAAACTGACAATAATATCTATTTATGTTCCATGCAACAAATTATTACTACGTGACATCAAATCACTCATTAATGTTAGCAATAAAGTGCTTATAGCTGGTGACTTCAACGCTCAAATGCAATGTGGAAATGCAGAGGAAATAATAGCAGTGGTAAAAAACTATACAAATATATTAATAATACAGTGAACAATGTTCAGCTGCATTACCCAGATACTCCAACTAGATTTTCGCAATGTGTGCATCATAACAATAGTACTATTGACCTGGCTTTAACAAAAAATGTACATATAACAACTCAACCGACATCTCTGCCATATTTAAACTCGGATCATAATCCAGTATTCATACAGATAAATAGAAAATTAACCATCTATGAGTCTGACAATATAAAGTACTTAAACTACGCAGAAGCCAATTGGATACTATTTAAAAAATTAATAAACGTAAATATCAATCATAGAATGCAAATAATTGAAAAAGAAGATCTAGATAGAGCAATTGAACACTTAACAAGCACAATAAATTACGCTATTGAATTAACTATTCCTTCTAGAAATCCACAACAATATACTGCTGACAGCTTACCACAAGATATAATAAATAAAATAAAATTCAAAAATCAAGTCAAAAAACTTTGGCAAGTTTCCGGTAATCAACACCTGAAATCCCATGTAAATAAACTAACAAAAATAATCAAGGAAGAAATATGGGAATATCGTAACAAATGCTGGGCTGATAAATTGAACAAAATTAACACATATCCGAATAATATTTGGCCAACTATAAAGCGCATCACAAAGCGACTTCCACAAATACCTGCCCTAGTTTGCGATACGGGGATGGCCTTGACAGAAATTCAGAAAGCCGAAGCACTAGCTAAACAATTTGAAAATAATTATCGATTAAATTCCGACAGTCAAAACACCTTATTTTCCCAGAAAGTAGAAAATGTAGTACAATCATTCATCTCTAAAACTGCTCACTGTAGATCAAAGACTAAAATTGTTACTGTCAAGGAAATAATAGACACATTAAAAACTCTCAAAAACAATAAAGCTCCAGGTCCCGATGGGTTGCAAAACATCATAATTAAAAACTTGCCGCATAAAGCGTTGATACTTCTAACAAGAGTAATAAATCAAATACTGATTTTGGGCTATTTTCCAGCTCAATGGAAGAGTTCAATCATGATGCCATTACACAAACCCGGTAAAATAAACAATATACCAGCAAACTATCGTCCAATTGCACTACTCAACACAATGAGTAAAGTGGCAGAAAAGGTCGTACAAACCAGGGTCAACAAACATATAGAAAAATTAAATATTATACCAAACTTTCAATTTGGGTTTAAAAAAGGACATTCTACAATGCATCCACTATCTGTGCTGGTAGAAAAAGCCATTACTAACTTTAACAAACGTAATCATACAGGACTAGTGTTACTTGACATTGAGAAAGCTTTTGACACAATTTGGAGCACAGGATTAATCTATAAACTAATTATTTTAAAATTCCCAAAGTACATAATTAAATTTATCATATCATATCTCAGTGATCGAAATTTTCAAGTGAAAATTGGTAATGTACTTTCAAATCCAAAAATGGTTACTGCAGGGGTACCTCAAGGATCTATACTTGGACCTACACTGTTCAACTTATATATTTATGATATTCCAGTTTCCCCCAAAACGGACATGCTGATATTTGCAGACGACACGGCAATCCTAAGCTCATCAAGATCAGTTACTTTAATAATAGAGAGAATTCAACAACATATAAACGAGATCATAAACTACACGAAATTGTGGCGCCTTAAAATTAATGCCCAAAAATCCGAGGCAATAATTCTCTCTAAATGTAATAAAAGAAGTATTCCATATAACAATTTACAAGTAACAAATATACCAATCGAATGGAAAAACAGTGTCAAATACTTGGGTGTCACACTGGACCAAAAATTAACCTTCACAAAACACATTAAAAATAAATTAAGTAGTGCATACGGGGCAATGAACGCACTAAAATCACTACTACATCGAAACAGTGTTCTGAACTCAAAAAATAAGAGGACAATATATCTCAGATTAATAAGACCGATAATCACCTATGCGGCACAAATTTGGGTCACTACATGTAAAAGTAATATTCATAAACTGCAAATATTACAAAATAAAGTATTACGATTAATACTAAATGAGCAGAGAGATCCAATTACGAAACACTACAAATCTAATAAGTATCTTCATGAAAAGTCCAATCTGCAACCTTTTAAAGAGACCATACTCAACATGACGGCGAAATTCTTCGAAAATTGCAAACATAGTCCAAATCCAATCATAAAAAGCCTAGGAAGAATCACACCAGACATGATATGGTATGGCAAATACGCTTTGCCAAACCACCTGATAGAGCAGTAGTATTTGGAAAAGATATAGTTACACTGATTCATAATAATATATTTTAGTTAGTATTAAGCTTTAGTGTTATCTTAGTTGTAAGTTATAATTGAACGAATAGTGTTTTTTTTGTTTTTCTTTTTTCCCTTATTGTCAACATTATTGATATTGATATGTAACTAGATTATTAAAATTTCCTTAAATACCATCCATAAATTGCAAAAATACCTATTAGGTAGTAATGCATAAAATATTATACTGGACTTTGTAACATATATTGATAGAAATATAAAAATTTATCATCATCATCATCATCATCATCATCGTTTGGGCAAGATCATACTTCACAGGATCATTTCTGTAGTATGTCTTCACAATCTCTTCACTCAAACGTGGAGTTGATGCGACCTCGACGATGAGTCGTAGCATCGCACCCTGAGCGTGAGAAGAGTGGTTGAACTTCATTTGGAGTTTGAGCGTCATCGATGACCGTTCGCCAAAATCCCTCGTGAATTTTGGTCATGGGTATGATGCTTTCTGAGAGGTCTCTATTTAAACATGGTATATTATATGACTTTTTCGTAAAAGTAAGTTAAAGTTCCCATCCACTAGGAAACCAGGCAACCAAGCGATTTATGACAAAAAGACCAATAAATGTGTAATGATTATTTTTGAGTGTCAAATGGCACTTTTTTTAACTGTTTTCACCAGATTTTTAAAATCGCTGGGCTTGCCTACCTTGCCTACAACAAATTTAATCAGTTGTTCACTCGGCAATA
Organism: Ctenocephalides felis; assembly: GCF_003426905.1. Lineage (NCBI taxonomy): Eukaryota > Metazoa > Arthropoda > Insecta > Siphonaptera > Pulicidae > Ctenocephalides > Ctenocephalides felis. The sequence continues at coordinate 25,120,847 of NW_020539724.1, read as the reverse complement.
CAAGTCAATTGTTTTTTGAATTAATAAAATCGTACGCTCCGTTCTCTCAAAAAACTGAATTATCGTGTTTGGCCCCGTATTTTAAAAACGGCTGGACCTGCCTTTTTCAACAACTAATCAGCACATCCCTTTATCAATAGGAATGGAATGTTTTTGAACCATTTAAATCGGTTGAGCCGTGTTCCTGAAATCGCCGACGAAAATTTGTATCCGAACACATACATAATTTTTTTTCTATAGTATGCCAAAATGTTCAGATACCTTTGAAATGTAAAGATATATAAAACTTTTTATTTTCTATTTTTTTGCTATTACTGTAACTCACCCTACGGGAAGTTAGTTATTAGTACTAGTATAAGTTTATTAATTTTAATAAAAATAATTACAAATGACAGCAAATAAGGCCCAAATAAACGTAAGAATACTACCCTCAAAATAAACTTTTGAAGGCGCGATACACTTCAGACTGGTTACTGCGACATGATCGCGATAACGACGTTCAACATCTGACAATATTGTTATTATGGCTTTCTTAACAATATATTTTCGCAATAACGTTGTTAAAACTATCTATTTTTTTCTACCTAAGCAAAATTGAGTGAAAACCGATCTCACTACTGCTTGACATCAGGCTACCTGCGACAGGTATCAAGCCTGGAACTTTTAATTAAAATCCTATAGCTCAAACCACTAATCAATAGAAGACCTAAAACTTCTCAATAAATCTTTAATTATAAAAATTAAATTGATCCATACCAATGGTCCTGTTCGATCAAATCCACATCCAGAATCCTTAATATACTTCGACACATTTGGATTTCTTGTCGAAAGTGGCAGGAGTCTCAAAAAACTTGAACAGTCACGTATGGGAATGCATACTCCCAAAGAGCTCATTGGACTTACACATCGTGTAAAACATTGGCCTAGAATAAAAAAAGATGTAGTACAGTGTAAATTTATATTAATATTATATAACGGTATGCAATATTCATTAAATTCCATAGAACCAAATCTTGCAACCCGTTTATGTTACCGGAACAAAATGGTAGCATGATGTTGTATGGATCTACTTTATGTGTAAAAGCTACTACAAATATATAGCAACTAGCCCTATGATTTTGTTACAACTAACCCCCAAGTGTGCAATCTCAAAAAATTATTACACATTTTCAAATATTGATAACTTTGAAGTAAATTAAGATATATATATTTTTTTAATAATAAAAACCCAAACCAAAATTTTATGATAGTACAGTTGATATTCGCCTGATATTTCAAAAACGACGGTCCTGCACACTTCTGCATATTGCGTCAGCCTGCCGGACAGTAGCTACGACAATATTATGACGGTTTACATGTTCAATTGAAACAAATAAAGATTTTAATTTCGTTCAAGATTTTACTGAAAAACGCCTGCTACTACCTACCCCTGTTGCAAATAGCCCCTAGCTCCCCTAAATCATATTCATATTTTATGTACCTTTATATATTGATATATGCATATATATATATATATATATATATATATATATATGTATATATATATGTGTGTATGTGTGTGTGTGTGTTTTAGTGACTTGACTTACCTTGACCGTCTACATTAGGCAAGAATACGTAAAATAAGTATAAAAATGCAAAGACAAATATAAAACCTTGCATTTTTATTACTAAAAATCAATAAACTGGTTTGGAGTCATTCAGTGTGCACAGAGTTTAAAGTATTGACGTCAATCCACACTTATTGGCAAACTTTGAGTATATTAAATGTAGGTTAATGAACAAATATAATCACACTAAATACCAGCAAAGGTAATTGTTATTTAAAAGAAGTTGCAACATTTGTAATAAAGTATTTATTATACATTTAAATATAATTGCAGATGTGAAAAGTATGTAATAATTGGTCTAATAACATCAAATTCACACACATTATTTTTCATAGAATAGTTAGATAAAATACATAGTTGGGCAAAATTCTTAAATCCAAATTCAAAAACGTCCCCCTTCGCCCTTGACAGTCTCATTTTGACTTACTTTATGGGTTAAAAATGATCAGGTGACATATTTAAAAACAAACAAAAACGATGAATTAGTTTGGATTTTTACTAAACATAGTCAGATAGTTGTTTGTTTGTATAAGTTATATGTTAAGATGTAATTAATTTGGTTAAGACATCATAATTACTTAAAGTTGAATTGGACCTTAGAGCCCCGCCCTACCCTATATAGATTTTTAGGCCTATTTCGATTCTCGTTTTAAAAAATAAAATTAAAACCATTATTAATAGCAAATTCATTAAACTCGATACTTATGTTATACCGAGTGTTCGTAGCGCAGTAGTAGAATTTACTTATTTGAACCACATTCAAGGTTCAAATCCGAGTTCTGAGCAGCCTGATATCAAGCCGATAATATAATCCATTCTCTTTAAGATTATAAATCAAATTATGTTTCTAAGGGAGAATGGTCTTTGCGGCACTGTAGCATAAATTGCTAAAAGTATATCATCACTAATGAACTAAGACAACAATAAATAATCTATTCTCTTTAGGAATGTAGATCAAATTATGTTTCTAAGTTAAAATGGTCTTTTTTAGCATTGATGCATTAATTGCTAAAAATATATCATTTCTTATAAAATAAGGCAACAACATAGGATTGTTTTTATTATAAAAAAATAATTACAAATAGAAAGGACAATCATTGAGTTTTGTTTCAGGAAGCCATGTAATAACAGAGAAGTTCCATCATATTAGCATAATCACAATATTTAAATTCAATATATCAAAATTGAAAAGGCTTACTACTGGGTAACCTTTTAGATCTAAGGTTTAATATTTCATATATCATCGGAATTACTGAATGTCTTCCTTTTTGTAAAGACAGAATGTAATTCAATAAAGAGAAATAAAAAAAAATAGCGTAATAGCTCAAACAAACTCTTTTTTTTGTGATTCCTGGTCAAAAACAACACAAAAAATATATGATATTTGTATATGCATCTCAACTATATATTTTGAAAAAATATTTTTGTTTTTGCAGTTATGCTTATAAGCAATAATTATGTATAATTATCGGAACAAAATGATTTACGACATACATTTTAGAAATCGGGTAATAAAGGTAAACAGCCCAACCGTTATTTCCAAAGGCACCAAAGCAATATTGAGAAAGCAGAAGAAAGTCGATCAACATAAAAATTTAATTTTTTTGAGTCTTTTTCGAAAATTGATGTCTGAATGTTTTTAGTACTTATTTGAATTTGACGTTTTCAGACAACCACATCTGCAGCAATATAATTTTTGCAAATATTTGATCAAATTTTATGGCAGTTTTTAGAATAGTAGTAACTGTTGGCTATTGCCATATTTTATTTTTTTAAACATTTGATCAAGTTTTGTGGCATTTTTTAGAACAGTGATCACAACTTTCTATTGGTTATTGTGATAACCAGGTGACTTTTTAGAAGCCAACGGTCGGACGATCTCAGTTTGATACATTTCATTATTCAAGTTAATCAGATACTTAGATATATACATTCGAAGCTGCAATGCAGTAGAAGGGCTATTTTCGCGTAAAACAATATTTGCATCTGTATTTTCAAGAGGAAACCAATGTCCTTACTAATGTCTGAGGTGGGTATCAAACCTGAAATCTTCTAGTCGCAAGACCTAAGCTGTAACTACTATGCTACGAGGATGCCCATGGTACTACATATGTAAATAATAAATTTATTGTTTAAGTATTTAATACAAAAGTATATTATCAATTTTGAAGGCTTTTAGATGCAACCTGCTAGGAAAGGCATCATAATCTAAAAACGAGTAGAGCAAATTTAAAGACAGGATCTAACACTAAACGTTTAAAACATTCTACAAAATTTTGTCTGATAATAATAAATGTATAACAGAGCCATCCATAGTATTTCTACAAAAAAGATAGGATACAATAGAACCACATTGCGGCGAAAATGACAGCAAACATTATTTATTTTAAAAATTAAATATATTGTGTATAAGGATCGCACTTCAGGATCAGTGTAAAGATATTGGAAACGAAAAACACCTTACTTAAATTATGAACAGACAAAATGTTATTAATCTCTTTTATATGTTATTTATCTATTACCAACTTTAATTAATAGCACTATATTCTTATCATATCGCACCTTTTGAAAAACACTCACACACTTCAAATCAGAAAAAATATTCATGAATTGCATATAATTATATAAAAAAAGTTATATGAATTATACTGCATTTTGTAAAGATGCATTACAAAGAAAAGTATCAAGTTTAGAAAATTAAATTGTTGCAAGATATGTAAATATAATAAACTTTCTGAATACCACGTATTTAATTTTATATCAATTTCTGGTTTTCTTAAAGTTCTTGCTAAGAAAATGAATTCAATAAAATAGTCAAAACGATCTACAAACAAAAACTGAAATTGTAGAAAATTCTCGTTGCACTCTTGATGTTCGTTAACAGCATAATAATTAGAATAAAAATCACCTATCAAACGTCATACACAGTAGTTGAAAAATTTATTCATAAACCAGTTGAATTTAATGAAAATAATTAACTACGTTCTATAATAATCGTGGAATAAATAAAAATCGGACTTGTTTACATTCGCATAAGAATGTTGTTATTGTTATTACATTTCTTAACGCGCGAGTGATCGTAAACTGTTGGGCTGCGATGCATAATTATTTTTGTATTGAGTGAGGTTAAATTTATCAAGAAGGGGAATCAATAAAACCAGCGGTGGACAACATTTTGCGCAACAATTTGATGAAAGTGCAGAGAACGTGAAAAATATGAATTGAAAGATCACAGGTTAATATGACACATTTGTTGAAAACAACTATATACTGATTTCTTCACGAAATTATTTATTCCCAAGCAACACTTTCATATTTGTTACGAAGGCCATTTGTTTTAAGAAACTTTGGATGTTCAAAGCCATGATAATAATCAATAAGGTACCCCGAGTTCTTGGGTATACAAAGTTAAAAAAAATATATTTTTTAGTTACTAGTGAATTGTTTTTTATTCTTTCTATATACAAGTCAGGATATGAATTGATAGTTGATCTATTTCTAGTTTGGTTCTATCTTCCAAGTCAAATCTTATCAAAAAAGTACCATTTCTCAAGAATATGAAGCGATATCGGGAATACCTCAAGGGCTGGTTTCAGGATCATTTTTGTTCATAATATTTGTTATCGATACAGGTATAGACTTCACATCCGATTTTTTGCCATTATTTGAAGGTTTATAAAAGAACCGTTTTTAAGGTACCGTTTCTAAAGATTTAGCCCAAGTCAAAATAAATCCAAAAATGTCGTAATCTATCAAATTTGCATAAAACTGGAAATTGGTACAGATGTTAAATAAGTTAATACAAATAAAGTTTTAAAATTAGCCATCGATCCGACCTCTGCATTTTTTTAGTTCAAGATCATAGGTACCAGGTCAATTCTGATTTTTCCCATTATTGCAAAAACCATCATATTTATCACTATGGAAGAAATATGTTTGACAGTTATGTTAACTATGAAATTCCCTTCTTTTATTCTTATAATTTTATCAGTTCATGAGATATTGCCAAATGAAAAGTTAAATAATGCATTATTATGATGAACATAAATCTGAAGACAAATAAATCGTATGTACCATGTTAATAAAAATGTCGATAAAATATAATAATCCTAATTACAAACTTGATTTAAAGAACCTAGGGCAAGCAGCATTCATTATACATTGGCTAATATACATATAATTAATGTAGTTGTACATATAATTTTCAAATTTTCTACTTTGAATCATCGATTTCTCAAATCTATTCGTGAAATGATATTATTATTATTTGAGTTCTTGTAAGAAGAGCAATCTGTGTCAGTCAATGTAGGCAGTGTCAAAAAATGTTCACTAAAAAAATATTTTACTGCAGTTTTAATTTTATCATAAAACATAATGTTTCTGCACTAGAATTGAAAGACTACATAAAGATAGCTCGAATTTGTTTTGATGACGTAGCAAAAGCTGGTTTCCGTATTTCTTATTAGTATGGCTTTTAATAATTAGTTGCTGCTAAACCTAAAAACCATGGTAATTATTATAATGCTTTTCTAAGACCCACGGGTAACAAAGTCGGACGTCCCGATATTAATGTAGTTAACTTGGTGATGAAAAACATATTTGCATACATCAAAAATAATGATGGTAATGATGAAGTTTTTATCGTAAGACCTATAAGATTTAATATCCTGAACAAACTGGATATAAAAAAGAACAATATACAAACTAGCATCTATTAAGAATACTGAAAGGCGTTGCTTCAATTTTTGAGAATATTAACGGAAATAATCTAGAATCATTGACTTAGTTTTTGTTACAAGTTTTTTTTTATTATCGTTTCAACTGCAATCAGAACTCTTACTTTACATATTCTATAAGCTGTTTGTTAAAGACTTATGACCTAACGTATTTTATAAGAGGCAACCCATCGGTTTACCGCTCTCCTATGTGTGGGGTTTATATTAGCTCTTACATCTAATAGTTATCATATGATTGAATGTTGCAACTATGTCCACGAAGGACGATTTCCACTTGAAATTATATTGTGGTCTATAACCCCAAGTGAAAATTTGACATCAAAGCTGCCTAATGCCAGGCTTTGGCGGTAGCGGGAATCGAACTAGCAAACCCGGGACTAGTTGGTGCTAGCTCGATCGATTTCGCAACAGAGCAAAAATATTGTAAAACTAAATAATTGATTCCAAAATAATACTATTGACTATAAAAAATATTGGGATCATTATAGGGAATACATTAATTGAACTTTTGCTTCTGTTTTGCATTTGTGTATATTAAATATCACCCCTCAGGCTCTCAGGCTATTCGATCATCACATCACTTTTTTCAAAATGAACTGAAAACACTCTATAATTTCTATTCCTAGCTATTTCGGGTGCTATTTCACATATGATTGTGAACGACAGTCAGCAAAATTTCTAACAAAGATCGAATTCATTAATTTAAGACATGGACTTCGACAAAATAGAGTAATCAGTATTAACAAATCTTCAACAAATACGTGTATAAAAGCCCTTTAAAGTTTAAATTAATTATCAAAGTAGTCAACGAGCAAAAAAAAGAGTTATTAGTTTAAAAAATAAGTTTCAATGTAACTTATCGGTCACTAAAATTTAAAACCACATAAAGTTTTCTAGTTAAGGGAACCGGCATATATGTTCTTATCACCTGGCATAGCATGCGTAAATATTTTGTATCCATTTTTCTTGCAATATACATAATTTCTTGATAAAACTAGTTAAATTTGCTGTTTTCTTTTATTTATAATTAATTGAAAATTTATGGGGAAATCCATCTGTATCAAATAAAACAAAATGAAAGACATTCCATTGGTTTTATTTATTCATGGGAATTCTATAAATATAAAAGCACTATGTCATAACAGTTTTCTAAATACTTTTCCAGTTCCATTATAATCATTGTGTCAATGACTTGCATATTGAAGAAAACCCCATGATTCACAAGTGTGCACTTCTGCAAACCATACATTTGAAATGAATTTAAAATGACAATAAAATGAAATTTCTCAAAAAGCTTTATTAGTGTTTAACTTTTTAAAGGTTTGAAATTTTATTTTCGTAGAGGAAGGTAGAAAAATCTAAGTATATTTCATGTTTTTTTAATTATTGTAATCAATATTTAATACTAAAAATTAAAGTTATATCTATTTTTTAAGATAAATCTGTGGAGTTTGAAATACTATTATATACTGAAACTATTGATAAAACCTAAACATTTTTTACTATGCAACTATAATATATTTTTTCATCATACAACTATAAACTTATTTAATTATTATAAAATAGAAGGAATTTTCTTTTTATCTTCAACGTTTTCTAATTGATACACTCAATAAATATCAAAACGTACTTAAAACTATCTTTAAGATTTAAAGAAAATTACTGGAACTTCCCGTAACAGAAATTAAAAATTTTAAGAGCTTTGAATACTTAAAAATTTGATTTTTGAGAATTTTGAAATATTTAAAATAGTTGGACTTTTTTGAATAATTTTATAATTTTATAATTTTTTTTTTTGAATTTTGTTTAAATTATAAATTTTCTTTGGAACAATCGTGCTGCAAAGCTGTTTTAGAGACGAAATATCGAAGCGCGTTAACGCCGCGCGTAGTTTAGTTTACATTATAAATCTTGGGATGAAATGCAAATAAAATTTCTACTTATTTTAAAATATCTATAAAATATCTGATAATTTCATGTGAATATCTAATAATTTTTGACTGCTAAATAACATTTTTTTTTACTTTTTTCATTGTCTTTCCAAAAGTTTACACAATGTTTTTTAAATCATTCAAATCGGCTTCGTTCTTTCAAAAACTGACATACCATTTTTGGCACTTTTTGCCCCGTATCTTCGGAACGGTTCGACTTGCCTCCGCCAAAAATAACCACGTCTTCCGTTCAATATGGTTCAAATGTATTTTAAATCATTCAAATCGGTTTATCCGAATTCTCGAAATCATCGACGTATAATTGTATCCGCACACACATACAGACACTGACACACATCCATTTTTTCTAAGGTATGCAAAAATATTTAGAAACCTTTGAAACGTAAAGATATATAGAAATTTTCATTTTCGATTTTTTTGCTATTACTAGAACTTACCTTACGGGAAGTTAATAGTTGTAGATTAAGTACAGTTTAAGAATAAAATTTTCCAATTTATTTTCTAGGCAGATTTTTAGTTTTGTTGGTATCTATGTATATGAACTATAATCTACTATCTAATTTACTTAGTTTATATCTTTTATGTATGTGAATAATTAAAACTGAAAAGATTGCAGATATTAAATATAAATACAAACAAAACAAAATCTGTTAAAAAAAATGAATAGAAAAATTTCATTTTTAAACAGTAATCAGAAGAGTGAAGACGTATTTTCTCGGTGAATTTTTAGCAAAGTTTTGAAAAACATCAAATTAAATTGAACAAAAGATTTTAGATTAATTGCAAAAACTATTGTCTGTGTTAAAATCTTTCTTGTAAAGTATTTTTTCTGTATTATGAGAACTTTAAGATTGTTGGTGATTTTCACTCAGTCTGCGAGTTTTTGTAAAATCTGAAGTATTTAATTTGATGCAGCATGCAATTTGCTAAAAATCCCCTTAAAAATTACTGAATGTCACATTTAGCAGAAGCTGCTCACCATGCGTTCAATTCAAATCGCAAAATTTTATGTAAAGTGATTTCGACTAAAGTCAAAATGATTTAGCATTTACTTCCTTACAGGCTCATAATTACGTAGTTTTAGATAAATAATAAAATTAAAACCAGTGATGCATGGCATCGTGCCATTCTGAAAAAGCAAATTACAAATTACGGAAAAAAGCAAAAGCAAATTACTGAAACTCTCCGTGTCGTAATTTAGAATTTCTACAAACTTTGAGAAGAAAAATTAGATTTGTTTTTGAGTATTTTAATTTTTTTCGTACATTACTGAATATTTTGGAAACATTTGACAAATTTGAACATTTTGTTGAAAATCATGAAATTTTTATAAAATTCTGGAAATTTTTGTAAAATTAGAAAATGTTAATAATTTATTTTTAAAAGTTTGATTTTGGTTGAAATCTTAAACATTCTGAAATTTCATCAAATTTTTTAATACACATTCAAGTTAGTTGTTCAATACTGTCAAAAATGTCGAGGACATTTGTTCGAACCATATAAGTAAACCCATTGCAAATCTTGATTGCGATTTTGTATGGGTTTCATACCCATAAAACTCGAAACAAATTGGTACTTATAATATTACACAAATCTCTATAAAATATCTGATAAAATTATGTGCATATCTTTAAAGTTTATTTTGGTCTGTCAAATGGCATTATATATTACTTTCTTTCTGGAACTCCGGGACCACTAGACCTGCATTCGCAGAAATTTCAATATTTCGTTACAATTCAGATGTTTCTTGAATCATTCAAATTGGATGCTCCGTTCTCTCAAAAACCAAATTGTCATTTTCACACTTTTTGCCCCGTATCGCCGAAACTTTCGCTAAAAACTAATCAGCACCTCTTCCCATCAATAGGAATCGAATGCGTTTTAAATAATTCAAATTGGTTATTCGTGCGCTCAAAATCGTGGACTGTTTTGGACAATTTGTATTAACACATACAATTTTTTTTCTAATTGTAAGGTGCGCCGAAATGTTCAAAAACCTCTGAAACGTAAATATAAGCAAAAATATTCATTTTCGATTTTTGAACAATTCCTATAACTATCCAACGAGAAGGTAACAATAACCTTATATGTGTAATCAATTTTATTTATATTGTGATTAACCTTAAGTATTATGTATAATATTGTCAAAGGGTTAAACTGCTTTTTTATATTATATTTCACAAATAATTTTGGTGATGAATTAAAATTAATATTAACAATTTTTAAATCTTTACGCTTTAAGATTTCCTAATAATTACGAAAATACTTAAAGAAAAATATATATGTAAGGCATGCGTGTTTAGTATTTGCTTATATATGTTCAATTTAATTTTTAAATGCATAAATAAACATGAAAGGTTTAGGCGTTATGAAAGCAAAAAAAGCTAAAGTAACTATCAGGAGTCTAAAATTATATATTTCACATTTATTCGAAAATAACATCCAACATTTTTCTATACAAACCAAAGCATAAAAAACACTAAATAGATTATTCTAAAATACTTATAGTGATAATATCATAATTATTGATACTAAGTAATAATTTATAAGTAATTACTAATAAGTTCGTATTGGGCTAAAATACTGATATTTTTTTGTCTTTAGTATACGGTAGACAATTGTAAAATGTTCTTCGTGTAGTGCTATTTTCAAGAACAAAATATTTACAACTTTACCATTGGCAGTTTCAAATTTCCTTACCGTGAAAAACAAAAAATGTTATAATTATAATTCTAATAGAGCTAATTCGACGAAATGTTACTCAGAAATTATTGAATAAACAGTGCCTTGATTGATTACAAAAAAATGAATTTACTTTACGTGCTTTCTAGAATTTTATACATCGGAAAAGCTTTGATATAGAGTAGAGCGGGGCACGTAGGTCCATTTGGACTTCAAGCAATTACACTATCTAAACCAGTTGAAATACATCACAATATAGAACTCGTATCAAAAACAAAACTATTGATAGAGTATAAGAGTACGATTACTCTGTTCGGTCAAACTCCCAGTTCATTATAATTACTATATATTTCTCCTTCTGTAACTCGGAAACTGAAGGTCTTGATCCTCAATACAAGTAAAATGTTTTTTAAATCATTCAAATCGAACACCTTGTTAGCTCAAACTGAATTACCATTTCTATGCACTTTTTGCCTCGTATCTTCAAAACGGCTGGATCTGACTGCGCCAAAAACTATCGGCACTAATCTCCCCGCCAATACAAATCGGATGTTTTTTGAATTATTCAAGTCGGTTGATTTGTGTTCACGAAATCATGTACAAAAAATTGTATCCAAAAATACATACACACACAAACACACACATATATCCATTTTTTCTAAGGTATGCCAAAATTTTCAGAAACTTTTGAAATGTAAAGATATGCATATAAATAAAAAAAAATTGAAAAAAAATGTAAAAGCAATCGTTTCGACAACACAAACAGAAAGTTTTTCGAATTATTCAAATCGAATGCTTCATTCTCTCAAAAACAGTCATTAACTGCTCATTTAGCTTCGTGACTCCAAAACGGCTAGACCTGCCTTTGCTAAAAACAAATCACCACTTCTCCCCATCAGTACAAAATGGATGATTTTTGGATCGTTCAAATCGGATGCTCCGTTCTCTCTAAAACTCGATTTCTATTCACTCTTTGCTTCTTATCTTCGAAACGGCTGGACCTGCCTTTGCCAAAAACTAATCACCACGTCTCCTTATCAATAGAAATCGATTGTGTTTTGATTCATTCAAATCGGTTGTTTCGTACGCCCAAAATTGTCGACAAAAAATTGTATCGACACAAACACACACATCGACTTTTTTAAGGTATGCCAAAATGTTCAGAAACCTCTAAAACATAAAGATATGCAAAAATTTTCAATTTCGTTTTTTGGACGATTACAATAACTTACCGTACGGGAAGTTAATATAATAAAAAAGTAAATTAAATTAAGAAAAGAAGTTTTAAAACTGTATCAGTTCCAATACTGATGATAATTATTTCTGACGAATTACAGAATTACAGATTAAGGTTAATTATGTATACGTAAATGTGCCCATAACATTTATAATTTTGGTTGAATTGGTTGAATAATGTCAAAATTAAGACATTAAATATGTTTGCCCTCTGGCTATTTGTTGTTACTCAGTCTATGGGGTAAAAAGGACAGATAACAAATTTTAGAAAAACAGTAAAAGCTGCTTGTTTGATACGCTTTATGTGTTGTGATATAGTTCATTTGGTTTAGATTTAGATAGTAAAATTATTTAAAATCAAATTGGACCTTTGTGCCCCCCCTCTACCCTATTTAATAAAATTATGAGTGTATCAATATTATTAATGTTTTTACTTAATAATTTTTGTTTTGGCTCTAAACTGTCGTTTTCATACCAAGCATAGGAAATTAATTTGTCTATCTTAATATTTACTGATAATTATCATCAATAAATAATTTTCTTGACATTTTGTTCAGTAATGCTTTCTTAATGATTCTTTAACGCGATCCCAACTTTGTCTTGCAAATAAAAAAAAATTGCGATAATCTCGAAATGATCAAATACATTTTCATTCTTTGGATATTTTGTGGTTTGTGTATAATATGGTGACTGTCCATAACTTCCTGTGTATCCAGAAATAGGTTTTTCACTTGGTGTTAAATTACTTTCTTGACTCACTGTTGGAATCGGTATTTGTTGAACGTCAACTGGTTTATCAGTAATTAGTTGTTCAGTTGTGTTGGAAGCTGAAATTGGTTGAGCAACCTGTTTTTCGGTACTATTGTCATCTCGGAATCTAATATCAATCTTTATTTTTTGAACTTCATTATTATCACTCAACAGTGACTGATTTTTGCCAGTCAAATCTGGAAGTTGTGTTTGGTTCACATATGGTTCCACGACTTGGTCCAAGTTCTCAGCAGTATCATTTTGGATGTTATTTCTTGTTCCTGTATTAACTGTTTCATTTGTAATTGGCGTATTTGTTTCAATGATTATAGTAGTATTTTCTCGTTCAATTACACCAACAGTTTGTTCGTTACCTGAAGTTGTATTGACTCCTTGCTGTTGATTTTTGGTGTCTTCTATGTTGAAGTTGGTATTTGATTCAAATATTTTAGGCGAATCCGTATCACTAGTAGAACTTGTCAGATTTGTACCATTTGCATTTTGGAATGGAAATAGTTCGTCAATGAGTTGTTGTACAGTTGTTACCATAAAAGTTGTATTAGACAATTGATTAAATTTTTCCTTTGGATTAATATTATCTTGTATACCAGAATTGGTATTTGATAAATCTGTTCCAAATAAATCTCTATCATTTTCTGATGTAAAGATGCTCATATCTCTATTATCATTTGAGAAAATTCTATCAATTAGTTCTTGAACTGTTAATAAATTATTTTCATTATTTGTGTTACTATTTCCACCTTGTGTTATGTTATCAACACTATTTTGATCACCATTGGAGTTAATTGATTGCTCACTTTCACGAAATGGCGGCAACAAAACATTATTTACCGTTGGGTGGAGCACTAGTTTATCACTATTCGGCAGATCACCATAATCAATATCTTGAGTTTTATCTAAAATATTGTATTTATAGCTTTCATAGGTAGTTTATGGATATTTTTACAAAAAAGAATAGCATATTTTGTATTTAGAATAAAGCTAAAGTTTTTCAAATAAAAATTCAGGTATAACCATACATACGAGTATATGTCGTATATGCAGAAGCATATAATAAATATTTAAAAAAAAAATATTTAATATAAATTTTAAAAATTATTTCTTACCTTGTTGATTAACTATTAGTCCTTGATTTTCGTTTATTCTATCTAAATTGTCATTGTTTGGTCTATCTGGTCTGGGAATGGGCTGCATCATATTTGTTGGCGCATTTGGTCCAGGAATTTGAATAAATTGTTGATTATTAATTGGCCGAGTTGCTGGTAAGCTACTAGGCTGTTGTCCATTACTTGGTGGCTTATCAATTAGGACTAAAGGAAGTTTTATAAATTCTCCGCCAAAATCTTCATAAGTAGGTTCTTTTTCTTGTGGTCTGTTTCCAGCATTAGCTGGTCTTTGATTAAGAGATTGTTGATTATTTACTGGAATTTGTTGACTTATTTGAGGTCGTTGGTTTATTCCTGCATTAGCTGGTCTTTGATTAAGAGATTGTTGATTATTTATTGAGATTTGTTGACTTATTGGAGGTCGTTGGTTTATTCCTGCATTAGCTGGTCTTTGATTAAGAGATTGTTGATTATTTATTGGAATTTGTTGATTTATTGGAGGGCGTTGGTTTATTGGATACGGTTGGACAATAGGTTTCTGTTGGTGAATAGGTCGAGGTGGTCTGTTATCAACCATAGTGTGTAAATGTGGATTCTGGCTAAACTGATTTGGATAATGTTGCATGTTATGCGCGAATGGTTCAAAATAAATCTTTGAGTCATCTTCATCTTTCTTTTTTTGATTTTCGAACGAATCCTGATGAGGCGGCAAATAATTTGGATGTTTTGTTGGATTTAAATAATGATGATTTTGGTGATTTTTATGTGGATTTTGATGGTGCTGATAATATGTATCTGAGTGATCATATTCTCCAACATCACCATGGTCACAATCATCATCTTCAAATTCATATTCTTCGTCATCATTTCCATATCTGTTACCAATCGGAACAAATATTTGAGGATTAAATGGCTGCGGTCTAAAAGGTTCAGGTTTTGGAATAAACGATTCAGGCATCAAAGTTCGTCTGATAAATTGTGGATTGAGTGGAAAAGGCATTGGCGGTTGTGAGTTTAATCCACTTTGTTGAATTATTGATGATGGTTGACTAATCCGATTTGGCTCTATAACCGATGATTGCAAGCCTAAAGGATTTGGCTCGATTATTGGGCGTCGTTCGTTAAACTGATTTTGATTGATATTTGATGATTGCAAATTCCCAAGATTTGATCCAAATGGTCTTTGAATTGATATTTGCGAGTTCAGTTGAGTGTTGAACACATTTTGATTAGATGTGAATAATTGAGGGTTATTGAGACTTTCACGGTTGTTCATGTTTTGTAAATTCGATTCAAAGACTCGATCGTTGGCTGGTTGAGTGACAGAATTTTGCAACACCCGATTTATATCTTGAACATTTTGAAATGATCCGAATGGTTTACCGCCAATTGGGCAGCATACCTGAAAATAAAAATAAAAATAGATAATAAAGAATATTTATAAAGTCAAAACTGATATTTATAAACTAAATTTACAAGAGTTGCCAGAAAAATATGATTACAAAATAGTAAAAATATGTTGTTATCAATTTGTCAAATGACTGATATCAAGTTAAATTGATTCTAATAATAATAATCATCAACGTATTTTTTTGAAAATAAAAAGTGATTTACATTATATTCATAGCAAGATAATGCATTATGAAAATGTATTAAATGCATCTCATTGTCTAGTTTTTCGTTATTTGAGTACTTGATATGTTAATATGTAGTGTTATTGAATAAATTTATCATTGAGAAATTAGGACCATTAGCAAGTACCTACTCAATTCATTGACTTCCTTTATAGAAAGTTATAGTAATTGCGACAATATCGAAAATAAAAATGTTTGCATATTTTTACGTTTAAAGATCCTCTGAACATATTGCATACCTTAGAAAAAATGGACGTATGTGTGTGTTTGTGTCTTTTGTACGAATGTATGTTTGGATACAAATTATTGTCCACGATTTCGAGAGCACTTATAAACCGACTTGAACGATTCAAAAACATTCAGTTTTTATTGATGGGGAAACGTTTAGTAAGTAGACAAATAGCAAATAAAAAAACAGTTTAAAAGAGCGAAAGATTTGAATTATTCCAAAAAAATCACTTATATTGAAGGAATAAAAAATTTATTGATTTTTTTGGAAGGCAGGTGCAGCGGTTTTAAAAATTCCGAAAAATCAAAAATATTTTTTTTTATATATCTTTACGTATTAATTTGGTTTACATTTCTAAGGGTTCGGTAACATCGTTTGCCCGTTAGACCGCGACGAGTCGCTTACGCGCTTCTATATTTCGACTCTATGCAGCTATGCAAAATATTTCAAAATAAAGTAACTTTTTTTTCGAAAAGTCTTTTTTCCAAAAATGGCACTTTTTTCAAAAGTTGTAACTTTTACTTTAACTTGTAAGTTCAAAGTTTCAAAAAAAATTTAATCTTTTTTAAACAAATAATTTTTGGTACGGTAAGCAATTTGCCTTAAGGCACGATGCCATGCATCACCAGTTCATATTACTTTAATGTCGTTAATAAAAGCGTTTGTAGACAGTTGCAATATTAAAGAATCATAATATTTTGAAAAAACGCGCCGCTAGTTAAAGGTCAACGCTATTGGCTATGTGGGAAGGCATGGAAGGGGAAGTCAAATCGACCGAAGCGTTCGTAGTGGCTACTTTGAGCATTAAATGTAGCTATTATAACCAAAATTTTAAACAAAAACACATAAAATATTTGTTTATTTCAAATTTAAATAAGATAATTAACAATAATGAGCCACCAAAGCTGTTGTGTAGTGGGTTGTAGAAATACCGGCAGAAAAAGTGACTGCAAATTCTATTCATTTTCTACAGCTAAGTGGAAAGAAAATCAAAGGAAAAGTGGATCGCTGCGGTTAGAAGAATAAAGTGAGTATCATAACCTTATTGATATAAAAATTCAATTCGAAGTACTATGAATAGTTGTAAAATTGTTATGTTTAGCAAAAAGAAAAATTATAAGTCAATAAATTGTTATATTATCAAAATTTAATGCTTACTAGAAAAAATTGTTTTGCAAACAATGTAATTAATACAAGGCTGAAATATAGAAAAATATATATTTATATATTGTATATTGATTATGTATAACTATTATCTATATATTAATTACATTGTATCAGTGGCGGATCCAGGGGGGGGGGGTCACGGGGGTCATGACCCCCCCCTGAGCCTGTTTTAGGACTTAGATAAAACACTAATTCGACAACAAAATTACTTCATAATGATCTTATTTATGTATTTTGTTACCAAACATATTTTACAACTCGAATATTTAACTGATTGTAGACGAATGGCGGAATCAAAAACCCTAAAATTTAAGGATTTTCTAATCGTATTGCGAATATATGTTTTATTACAGTTTAGGAAAAGAAATTCATTCAAAAATCAAAAAAATAAACTGATTGTGAGTGGCCTTTATGCATGAACTTTCAGTAATCCTATTAATAGACGACTTAATCAACATATAAAATAGTGGTGTATGGCATCGTGCCTTAAGGCAAATTGCTGAAACTACCCGCACCGTAACGAAATTTTCGAGTATTAAATGTTTTCAAATAGATTGTTAAAAATACTGTAACAATGTCCAATATTTATAAAAATTATATAAACTGAATTGCAAAGTTAAAACTATTTATTTAAAGTATATAAGTTTTAAACTTAAGCCAGAATTAAAATTAAAATCTGAATTATTTTCGATATAAAAAAAAAATTGAAATAAAAAAATTGAAACAATTTTTTTTCAAAGGCAATTATTTTGTCAAAACAAGCAGAATTTTTTTTGAATCATTCAAATCGGTCGCTCAGTTCTCTCAAAAACTACCATTTTTTGCACATTTGTCTCTGTATCTTCGAAATGGCTGGACCTGCTTTTGCCAAAAACTAATCATATCTTCTCCCAATCATTACAAATTGGATGTTTTTTATGTCATTCAAATCGGATGCTCCGTTCTCTCAAAACCTCGATTTCTATTTTCTGCACTCTTTGCTCTTTATCTCCGTAACTGCTGGACATGCCTTCGCCAAAAACTAATCAGCTCATCTTCCTATCAATAGGAATCGATTGTTTTTTGAATCATTCAAATCGGTTGATATGTGCGCCCTAAAACGTGGACAAAAAAATGCGGACATACAAAACACACACACACGCACATCTATTTTTTCTGAGGTATGCCAAAGTGTTCAGATATCTTCAAAACGTCGAGAAATGCAAAAAATCATTTTAGATTTGAATGAATTTTTTTGCATTTCTCGACGTTTTGAAGATATCTGAATACTTTGGCATACCTCAGAAATAATTGATATGTGTGTGTGTGTGTATTTTGTATGTCCGCATTTTTTTGTCCACGTTTTGTCCATCGCTGTAAACCATTTTGAAGTGAGAAACTATTGCAATTTTTTTCAAATATAGTAGTGATTTTTGAAAAATGGTTTGAATAATACACATTGATGGAAAATAATCCAAAACTTTAATTATCATAAGTAAACCACTTGTCGCAGGCCTAGTTTAGTACGTTCATTTAGAGCAGAAACTCTATCGCCATGTAAAGTTTCACTTAAATCGCAAAAAAATGACAACCTATTATGAAAAAGAAACGACTTGACCGATCTTCGCCAGAAACCATTTATTTCCAAATGATATCAATCGAATAGTTTGAGCAAAAACGGCTAAGAATTTTTGACAAAAACATGGACGATAATTTTAGCACTTTTCTGCCAATAGTAAAGAAACGGATCGACCAATTTTCTCAAAAAACTAATCAACGCAAGCGCTTATCCAGTTTCATTTTATAGTTTTTAAATTTTAACATCGGTTCAGACGAGAAAACGTCGAGGAAAGGTCAAAATTTGACTCACGTCAAAGACGCAGATTATTTTTAAAAAAATACACATATATAAGGTTACGCGGGTCCAATTTAACTTTGAGCAATTATATTATGAAAACTAAACAAAAAACATAACAACCAATAGGACACATCAAATAAAAAGCATCTGACTATGTTTTAGTCCAACTTCCAGCTAATTCATCACTGTAAAAATGTGTTTTTTTCTGTTTTTTTTAAATTTGTCACTTGGTCTTTTTTACCCCATAGACGGAGTAAAATCGGACGGCGAGAGGACAAACAATTCAATTTACTATTTTTAATTTTAAAGGGGTTTAGTTACATTATTCAACCAATGAAAAATATGAATTTTATAGATACATTTTTACAGAGATAACTCTATATATAACCTTAATTTGATATTTTGTCAAATAAGAAATCCTTAACAACAAAGGTGGTGGACCTTTTTACCCGCGAAGCCCCGCTCTATCTTATATATATATATATATATATATATATATATATATATATTTTTGAATAGTCTTGAATTTGATGTTGATATATATGTTTAATTTTAGTTTAATATTCGGGCGTAACATCAATAAAAATAGTATGAGTTTTTTTAAAAAAATTATTTATTTAAAATCCATACGTTTCGGCTAGCGATGGGATTTTGTTATTTTTTAAGGAATTTTGACACGCTATTAAGAAACCACGTGTTCGCTTCGTTCAGGGCCGTATTGTCAAAGCGTTTGTTTATAACTTTGTCGTTATGTAATTGTAAAAACAACCCCTCAGCGAATCTTCTTTTAATTGTATTCTCTTCAAAATGTAAAATTTTAGGGTTAAAAAAATCGATATTATGATTTAAATTTTTAATATGCTCAGTTAACATTGTTTTAAATTGCTTGGGATTTTTTGAATTATTTTTGTGTTGATTAAGGCGTTTACTCAGGTTTTGGCTAGTTTCTCCAATATAAAAGAGTTCGCAATTAGAGCAATTAATTTGATATACCAAATTCCTGAGGCGGTCAAAATTGAACTTAGATTTCATTTGTGTAAAAATTTAACTAAGGGTTGCATCACAATTACATACCAACAGAATGCCACACTGTTGAAATAGTTTTTTCCACGAGAAATATAAATCTTTTACGTACGGTAGGCAAATGACACCAGTATATGATTCTAAGTCTAAACGGTTTTTATGGTCTGTGAGGTCTTTTTGTTTGTTAAAAATGTAACTGCGTCTGTTATTTATGACCGAGTTGATTATGTTCGTAGGATATGAGTTGTTTTTCAGTGTGTTTATAACCAGGTCAATGTTCGTGTCCCAGAAGTTTTTGTCAGATAGTAATATGGCGTGGTCTGTTAAATTTATTATTGTCGCTATTTTCATTTTAAGAGGGTGGTATGAGTGGTAATTTATGTATCGTCCGGAGCTAGTTGGTTTCTGGTACCAGTTAGTAATTAGTCGGTGGTCATTTGTACGTATTACTCTGATGTCTAGAAAACTAATCGAATTCATTGTCTATATATATATATATATATATATATATATATATATATATATATATAGTAATTTTGTCACATACTCATTGAGGACTATAAAAATTTTCAATTATGACCCCCCCCTGACGCCGAAGCTGGATCCGCCACTGCATTGTATTATATAATAATTGTAATTTTATGATTAAAAGAAAAATAAATGTTATCACATAGCGCTAAAATGTTTATTTTGCAAACAGTTTAATTAATACATTGCTGAAATAATGCAAAATATATATTTGTAGTGTTGATGGATAACCGCCGTGGGTTCCCAAGCCCTATGATCGCATTTGCAGTGAACATTTCATTAGAGGAAAAAAAATCGGACGAGGTATTGAGTCCTATCTACTTGCCAACAATATTTCCTTCAATTTACAAGCCTCGAAAAGTTAATGTAGTTTTTTTTTCCTGCAATATTATCTGATGGATGATGGAATCAAATCATGTCTTTATAATAATGTCTATTGTAAGTCTTTAGTTTGACCAAAAATAATAAAAAAATGAGAAAATTAATTTATTATTTACTTATTCTATTGATAAAATATTATTATCATTATTATATTGTTTTTATTAAGAACTATTCCGAGATTATGACATAAGCTTTGAGGCACTTAACCTTAGAAATGTTTACTGCATTTCTTTATTTAATTAATCATTATACTTAATTATGTTTTAAGTACGTTGAAGTAAATTTAATAATTTCAATAAACATTCAGCGTTCACATTATTACTGTATCTTGTTTATTATTATTTATAACAATTATTTAATATCTTTTTTCTTTAACAAACATATAAAACCCATGAAAAACACACACTGATAGCCACAATTAGTTCATAAATTACGGCGCTGCATGGGCGCTGCAGTCACGCTCTGAACGAATTTGTTACAGTCTCATCTTTCTAAAAGCATACTCTATGCTTCAAATGTCAAATAACATTTGGTTTAGTAAATTTAGTTAAAATAATCATATTTTAAAATATTATTGATTTTTATTTAGCACACAGTAGCAGCAGTAAAATAATTAAAAATGTCAGAAGAAACAATTTTGCCCATAAATGATAAGGCAATTAAAATTGAACCACCAGAATATTCAGTAGAAGACATTAAAAGCGAAAATGATGATGAATTTGACGTTTTTGATGATAGTGTCAAATCTGAATCTTGTTCTGAGAATAATGAAACGTGTTTACAAAGATTCATGAATTCCGAAGTGACTATAGAAGAAGAAGTCAAACAGGAGTTAATCGATACATCAACTTATGAATGTGACATTTGTAATCGAGCATTTGCAGAATCACACCATTTAAAAGAGCATATGGTTGATCACATGCCTAGTAATAGCAAAGAACGCCCTTTTAAATGCGAAATTTGCGATAAGACTTTCAAACTATCAAAACATTTGAAGTCTCACATGAATATACATTCTGGAGAACGTTTCTTTAAATGTGAAATATGCGGTAACGCATTCACACGATTAGCTGTTCTAAATAGACACATGCTCTCTCACAAAGCTGAGCGTCCCCATGAATGCAGTATATGCAATAAGACATTCATACAATTATATAATCTGAAAATTCACATGATGACACACAATGGAGTACGCCCTCATGAATGCAATATATGCAAGAAGACATTCACGCTATTATGTAGTCTGAATAGACACATGCTCGTTCATAATGGTAAGCGCCCCTTTGAATGTGATATATGCAATAAGACATTCACACAAGGACACGGCTTGAAAAGTCATATGCTGATTCACAGCGGAGTACGGCCTCATGAATGTAGTATTTGTAATAAGACGTTCACACAATCAGGTAGTCTTACAAGACACATGCTCACTCACAGTGCTGAGGAACCTCATAAATGCAATATATGCAAGAAGACATTCATACAGTTAAGTGATCTAAAAAGACACATGCTCATTCATGAGGGTGAGCGTTCCCATGAATGCAATATATGCAAGAAGACATTCACTCAATTAAGCAGTCTGAATAGACACATGCTCGTTCATAATGGTAAGCGCCCCTATGAATGTGATATATGCAAAAAGACATTTACACAAGGACACGGCTTGAAAAGTCATATGCTGATTCACAACGGAGTACGCTCTCATGAATGTAGTATTTGTAATAAGACGTTCACTCAATCAGGTATTCTTAAAAAACACATGCTCATTCACAGTGCTGAGCGACCTCATAAATGCAATGTATGCAAGAAGACATTCACACTATTAGAACATCTAGATAAGCACAGGCTCTTTCACAGTAGCGAGCAACCTTATGAATGCAATATATGCAATAAGACATTCATACAATTAAGTGATCTAAAAAGACACATGATCATTCATAAGGGTTCCCGTGAATGAAGCATATGCAATAAGACATTCATACGATTAAGTTTTCTGAAAAAACACATGCAGATTCATAATGGAGAGCATCCTTATAAATGTGAAATATGCAAACAGAAATTTACTCAATTAAACGATTTGAAGAAACACATGGCTCTTCATAGTCCGAAGCATGATGAAAATCAATGAAATATAACCATATTTGTTAAATTGAATTTAAATATTTGTAAACATGTTATAAAATGTTTTTGCTATTTGTTAGATTCAATAAATAGTATGAAATGGTAGTGGTATTTTATTATTTTGTTTGATATCATTTTAACATGTTTTATGGTAAGGCATTTATGAATGGTTTTATTGGTCACAATTGCATTAATGGGCATTTGTTAAAGCATTTAGTATTTACTTTGTGAATTATCTGACACGGATCAATTTTACTGAATTTTGTTGTTACATATAATATAAATGGCTTTAAATCATTATGTAATTTTCCGATCTCAAATTAAGATTCAATCTATTATTAGGACCAGTATGGATCAGGTTCTGTAGTTTGTGAGAACATATATCGAATGCCTGATTTTTGGCACCTTTGTATTTTTTCTTGTAATTTATGACTGCAAATTAATTGATTATTTCTCAAAATTATAACATTCATACTATAAATTCTTTAAACTATCCCTTTTGGCATAGCGATTAATTTTTCTCATATTTTCATTGGAAATAATGCAGAACATCTATTATATCATTGAGAATTTTCCAAAAATATTCGATTTTTGGTACTTTTATTCGATTTTTATTTTTCCAATTTAAATATTTTTCAAATTATAATACAAAATTTTAAACAATATACAAAATGTGCATTAAACGATACCGGATATAATTATTTATTATATATTAATCTTATTCGTTACTTAAAATTTTAATATTTTTGAGACTTTTCTTTAAAAAATTTAGTGAAAAACATCCACAAAAAGACGATAATTGACTATAGTCAATTAATAGTTATCGATTCGGTTAAAAATGATTTATGAATTTGAGAAGTGTAAAAATTGCGGGTTGCATGCATATATTTTTCAAACTCACATTTTAAAAGAAATGATTCACTATCCATCAATAAGATTCGAAGGTTCTTTGAATCATTCAAATCGGTTGATCCATGCGCCCCAAATCGTGGACGAAATATTGTATACAAACATACATACACACACATCAATTTTTTCTAACGTATGCCAAAATGTTCAAAAATCTTTGAAGCGTAAAAAAATGCAAAAAATTTCATTTTTGATTGTATTGCGATTACTAGAACCTAGAACTTACCCAATAGGAAGTTAAAATAAGCGAATGGCAATTATTAGAATAAAAGAATAATTTCGGAGAGAGAGAATTACAGCATTCTGGATCCTCTCCATGAAGTGATGGCGTTGGGGACCAGAGGCAAAAGATAAGCGAAAGTTTTAGTCGGAATTATACCCAGGCGTTATTGAGTATGACATACTCAGACAAAAGACCCAATCTGGGATGCATAAACGCATATCCTCCTCTATACAAAAAAACATAAATTTTTTAAGGTATTAGAAGGCTTTGAAACGTAAAGATATCCAAAACTAGTGGGGTGTATGCAGTGCTGGATTTACAGTAGGGGCAGTCGGGGCTACCGCCCAGGGCGGCAAATTTTGAGGGGCGGCAAAATTTGGATAGTGAAAAAAAAATTTTATACAATATAATCAACTTTTTTTAACAACATTTTTTATTTCAAGAAATATAATTAACAAAACATAATACGATTGCAATGCAAAATTTGGGTTGAAATAAACGATAACTAAAATTTATTATTTTGCCTTGTCTCCCTCTCCAAACGTAAATTATCAAAATGGTTAATAAGTTATCAAATTTGGCAATTTGGCTAATATAAAGATCTTCTTCAGTTCTCGAGCCCTCTTAAAATGACGTATTTGTGCACTTCCAAGCTTATAGCGTCGAAAAAAAAAAATTAAACTAGTGATTCATGGCATTGTGCCTTAAGACAAATTACTGAAACATCCCGTACTAAAAATTACATTTTATAAAGAGCTTTAAATTTTATTGAAAAATGAAAAAAAGACTTCTAAAACACATTTCTTGTATTTTGAAATTTTTCGAAAACTATGAACTTTTTGCAAAGCAATCGCGCTGCGTAACTGTTTCAGAGAAGAAATATCGAAACTAAATTACCATTTTTCGTAATTGCCTGTACCAAAAGCTAATCAGCACGTATCCCCATCAATACAAATCTAATATTTTTTAATTATTCAATTCAAGTCGATTTCGAGAACACGGATCAACCGATTTATGATTCAATTCTTATTGATAAGGAGACGTGCTGATTAGTTATTGGTCAAGGCAGGTCCATAAGTTTTGAAGATACGAGCCAAAATGCCAAAAATGATAATTCAGTTTTTGAAAAAAAAGCGTCCAATAACATTCAAAAAATTTTACAGAATAAATAACTGCTTAAATTTGTGGGGGGCAGGTTTAGCGGTTTTGATGATCCAATAAAAAAATTTGAAAAAGAAACATTTGGCGGACAAAAGTGATCATAAGACTTATGCACATTAAATTATCAGATATTTTAAAGATATTATAATAATAAGTATAAATTTTGTTTACATTTATATAAGTTCTGTAACATTGTTTATCCGTTAGACTGCGACGCGGCGCTTACGCGCTTCTATATTTTGTCATCCGCAGCTAAAGCAGCGCGATTGCTTTAAAAAAAGTTCGAAAGTTCGTAAAATTTAAGGGATGGGGCGGCATTTTTGTCAGTACCCCGGGGCGCCAAATTTCTAAATCCGGCCCTGGGTGTATGGCATCGTACCTTAAGGCAAATTCCTGGACCTTCCCTGTACCATAACAAAATGTTCGAGGAATATTAAATGTTTTATATATAGATTTTTATAAATATTGTACATTGTCTAATATTTATAAAATTATATAAACTGAATTGCAAAGTTGAAATTATTAAAAAAAAGTTAAAGTACATTAGAACTTTGGTCAGAATTAAAAATAAAATCAGAATTATTTTCGATATACAAAAAAAATCTTAAAAAAACTTGAAAAAAAAAATTTTTGAAACAAATATTTTATTCCAAAATCAATTATTTTGTTAAAACAAGCAAAAAGTTTTTTAAATTATTTAAATCAGACGCTTAGTTCTCTCAAAAACTGTCATTTTTTGCACATTTAGCTCTGTATCTTCGAAATGGCTGGTCCTGCCTTTGCCAAAAATTAATAACCACTTCTCCAAATCATTAATATTGCATGTTTTTTAGAACATTCAATTCGAATGCTCCGTTCTCTCAAAAACTCGATTTCTAATTTCTGCACTCTTTGCTCTTTATCTCCGTAACTTCTAGACCTGCCTTTGCCAAAAACTAATCAGCACATCTTCCTATCAATAGGAATCGAATGTTTTTTAAACGATTCAAATAGGTTGCCCGAAAACGTGAACGAAAAAATGCGGGCACACAAAACACACACACACACATCTATTTTTTCTGAGGTATGCCAAAATGTTCAGAAACCTTCAAAACGTCGAGAAATGCAAAAAATTTCAATTTCGATTTTCTGACGATTA
Source organism: Ctenocephalides felis (assembly GCF_003426905.1). Taxonomy (NCBI): domain Eukaryota; kingdom Metazoa; phylum Arthropoda; class Insecta; order Siphonaptera; family Pulicidae; genus Ctenocephalides; species Ctenocephalides felis. Next base: position 25,094,406 of record NW_020539724.1, on the reverse strand, counting down.
CAATAACTTACCCTACAGGAAGTTAAAAAAATCATTTTCGATTTTTTACGATTACTATAACATACCTCACGAAAAATTAATAAACAGATATAGAAAGTGATAGAAGCAATTCAGAATCTGTAATCTAAATTCAATTTTGGTAATATAAATTTAACTCACGATTTGGCTAGTTCTTCTTCCGCAATATGATCTTACAACATAGTCTCTAATCGTCTTATTGGAGGCGACCTGATCTGTAAGCTGAACGCTTCCCTCGCATTCTGGCAAAGGTACGCAGACTCCAGGTATGCTATGCGCCGTTAGGCATGGTTGGTAGCATTCTGAAAGAAAAGAACCAGTTAGTATATCCACAACTTTATATGGAAGATGCTAAAATTTCAAATGCATTATTAGTATCGTTTTTTATATTTTCTTTTTAGCAGCTATTGTAAAACTGGTGGTGCATTACATTGTGCCATAAGACAAAATGCTGGACCTTCCCTACCGTAATTTTTAAAGCTTATGGTTTAAAAAACATTGAGGATTTTGAAAAACTAGTAGGTGTTGGTATTTTGCCTTGAGGCAAGTTACATGAACTTCCCGATATGTGTAAATAATCGACTTAATTCATGATAGATAAATTAATTTATGAGTAGTTAAAAGTATTCGAAATGGATTTATTACACATTATTAAAAATCGAACAGGTCAACCCGGTCGGAATATTCTTTAAAAGCAAATTTTTTAAAATCAATAATTTTTATAATTGAGCCAGTTTATTGTAGGACTTTAATCGTTTAGCACGTTCATTAAGGCCAAGTACTCTATCGTTATTCCAAGTAAATCGTCGAATTTTAATTTTAACACACGTCAAAAAAACTATTTTTTTCAAACTTTGATGAATTTTTAAACTTAAACTACTTGTCGTAAGGAAGTAATATTTCAGTAAGTTCTATAGGACTGTGATATATATCGCTAAAAAAAGTTCCATAAAAATCGGCTTAATTTTTTTTCAATAGTTAATTACCAGAAAACGGCTTCGTAGATTTTCATCTAAAACTAATCAGTATCATTCCCAACCAATATCTTCCGAAAAGTTTTTGATTTTTTAAAATTGATTCGGTACTATGAGCTTAACTGCGGACGAATAGTTTAACACTTTTTTCAAATTACAAAGAAACGGCTCGGTCGATCGTCGCATAAAACTGAGAAACGATAATCCTAATCGAGATACATCAAATGGTTTTTAAATTTCTGAAATCGGTTCAGGCGTTTTAGAGCAATCGTCGATGAAAGTTCTAATTTTGACAAATGCCAAAAAGCCCATACTTTGTAGTAGTTGTAGTAAACGAGTTGTAGTAGGGCCGTAATATTTTAGTATAATCTAGAAGACTATGGTATCTACCGTCAAAAAAATCGTCGATTTTTTTTTTAAACTTTATTGCAAGAAAACGGCCCGGTCGATCTCTATCAAAAACTAATCAGCACGATTCTCAACCAATACCTTTCGAACGGTTTTTGAATTTTCATAATCGATTCAGAATTGCGGGCTACAACGTAGACGAAATTTTTTTTACTTTTCTGGGATTTACAAAGAACAATAGTCCTCATCGAGATACATCGAATGGCTTTTAAATTTTTTAAACCGGTCCAGCCGTTTTTGAGAAAACGTCGATTTACGGCAAAAAAACTGTTCACATACACGAACACACACACACATATACTTTTTCCATATTTGGTCTCATTCGATTCATAATGGCTTGAAACGTCGAGAAAACATAAAATTAGCGAATCGGATTTTTTGATGAAAACAAACTTTTCCTTCGGGAAGTTAAAAAAGGGAAATTTTTTGACAATCCTAAAGTTTTTGAAAATTTTGATTTTTTTCATCGTTTTTATATACATAAGAAAATTTAGATTTTTTTTTAAAGGAATCGCTACATTCCTCTTTAAGAGGCAAAATATTGAAGCGCGAGAGCGCCGCGTCGCATTGCTACGGTTACAAATCTTGGTACGGAATTTATAATATTGTAAACAAAATTTTTAATTATTATTAAAATCTGTATAAAATATCTAATAATTTGATATATGTATAATGATAATTTTTGACTGCCAAATGCAATTTTTTCAAACTTTTTATTGGATTTTTGAAACCGCTTGATAAAACCTGCCTTTTCAAAGATTATATCAAATCTTATTTCGTCAATACAAGTAAAATGTTGTTTAAATCATTCAAATCGGACGCCGCGTTTTCTCAAATGCTGAATTGCCATATTTTGCTCTTTTTGTCCTATATCTTTAAAAAGGTTGAACCTGTCATCGCCAAAAATATACATACATTTTGAAATGTAAAGATATGCAAAAATGTTTGGTTTTGATTTTTTGGTTATTACCATACTTACTTTACAAAAAGTTAATAGTAATGAATAGTTGCAAAAAGAATTTTGCCATAAAGCAACTTGCATGAATATCCCAATACGGGTAAACAATAACCTCAATAGAATCAATAAAAATTTGGTTTTAGCTATTTAGATAAAATTTTCAAAAGTTTATTCCAAAAATAAAGTATTTACTTTCACTAAAAACTAATTTATGCGATTTCTAATTGATATCTGTATTGATTAATTTTAATTTATTTAAGATATTTCATTCAATGTATTGCTCTAAAAATGTATTTTATTTAAGTAGGAACATCAACGGTAATCAGACGGAACATGGAACTTCGGTCTTTAGCAAAAACTAATCAGCTCAATTCCTAACCGATATGTTTCAAACAATTTTTGAGTTACTGAAAGAGAAATTTATGTCTTCGCGAAAAAATTTGATATGCTATTTTATGTTTTCTCGACATTTCAAGTCATTTATTCTGTATCGAATGAGATCTAATTTGGACAAAGTATGCGGGTGTATTTTTTATTTGTATATCGAAAGAAATGCATATCAGACCAGGTGTTTTGTCTGGGTATGTCGGGCTCAATACCGCTGGTGTATAATACCAACTGAAACCTCCGCTTTTCTATTACCTCTTGTCCCCCTGAAAAACGCCGTTGGCATCACTTCATGGAGGCTTTAGAGGTCTATATTAACTTCCCGTAGGGTAAGTTATAGTAATCGTCCAAAAATCGAAATCAAAAATTTTTACATTTCTCGACGTTTTGAAGGTTTCTGAACATTTTGGCATACCTCAGAAAAAATGGATGTGTGTGTGTGTGTGTGTGTGTGTGTTTTGTATGTCCGCGTTTTTTCGTCCACGTTTTCGGGCGCACGGATCAACCGATTTGAATGGTTTAAAAAACATTCGATTCCTATTGATAGGGAGATGTGCTGATTAGTTTTTGGCAAAGGCAGGTCCAGCCGTTACGGAGATATGGAGCAAAGAGTGCAAAAAATAGAAAGCGAATTTTTGAGAGAACGGATCAACCGATTTGAATGGTTTAAAAAACATTCGATTCCTATTGATAGGGAGATGTGCTGATTAGTTTTTGGCAAAGGTAGGCCCAGAGGTTTCGGAGTTACAGAGCTAAATTTAAAAAAAATGGCTGTTTTTGAGAGAACTAAGCGTCCGATTTAAATGATTCAAAGAACTTTCTGCTTTTTTCAACAAAACAATTGATTTTGGAAAAAAAAATTTTTTGTTTCTAATTTTTTTTCAAAAAAATTTTTTTGTAATTTTGGACTAAAAATTCAAAAAATCACCGAAGCTAAGCACAGTCTAAGCGCCACTCTGGTAGAAATGTTTACGCAAGTGCGTTTAGACTGTTTGTGTACTGGAGCACTTTTCCAATTTTGTGAAAATTATTGAAAAATGTGAAAATGCCGCCAAGCTGAGCACAGTATAAGTGAAAATGTCGCACAGAATTATTTGCAAATGCGTTTAGACTGTGACTATGCGGGAGCACTTTTTCAATTTTGGGTAAATTTGGCAACTATTTTTTTTTTGGAATTTGATTCGAAATGAAATGACGATTGTTAATGTTCTGGAGATGATAAATTGATTTATTTATAATTAATTTTCCATAGGGTAAGTAATCGCAAAAAAATCGAAAATGAAAATTTTTATATATCTTCACGTTTCAGAGGTTTCTGAATATGTTGGCATACCTTGGAGAAAATTGATGTATGTGTGTGTGTATGTGTGTGTGTGTGCGTGCATGTGTGTGTGTTCGGATACAAATTTTCGTTGACGATTTCGGGAACACGGATAAAGCAATTTGAATAATTCAAAAAACATTCTAGCCGTTCCGAAGATATGGGGCAAAAAGGGCCAAAAACGGTAACTTAGTTTTTAAGAGAACGGAGCGTTCGATTTGTATAGTTCAAAAAACATTTTACTTGTATTAACAAGATGAAGATTTGATCAAATTTTCATGAAGATAGGACTAGCGGTTTCGGAGATCTAGTAAAAAAAACTAAAAAAAAATTACATTTGGCGGTCAACAATAATCATTAGACATTAGACATATGCATATCAAATTATCAGATATTTTATTGAGATTTTTACAATAAGTATAAGTTTTGTTTACATTTCTATGGGTTCCGTACCATTGTTTTTCTGTTAGACAGCGACGCGGCGCTTACGCGCTTTGTATTTTGTCTCTATGCAGTTAAAGCAGTACGATTGCTTTGAAAAAAAGTTCAGATCTTCCAAAATATATCAAAATGAAGATAACATTTTTTCCAAAAAAAAATTTTTATAAAAAAAATTGTTTAAATTTTTTTTTTAAAAAAAAATTTTATTTTCAAAAAAAGTAATTTTTTGTCCAATTTAAAATTTCTAAAAAATCTGATTTTTTCGAAGTAAAATTTTTTCAAAAATGTTAATCGTTTTTAAAAAAATAATAATTTTTGGTACGGGAAGTTCCAGCAATTTGCCTCAAGGCACGATGCCTTAATTGCCTTAAGACAGAATTCCACTTACAGCTAGTTTTCACTTTTAATTAATTCGTCCTAATTTGGTCCTATTCGCTTTTCCGCTTTCTGAAGGCCACAAGTCTATTATATATGTGAGCCGATTTCTGACCTTTCAACTGATTTCAAAATTTAAAAGCCTGGCTATAAACTAGCATACTAATCTGTTTCTGATTGAATCGCGCTGATCAGTTTAACTGGTGAAGATCGGCAGTTTGTATTTAAATGTTGACATTTTTTTAACGATTTTGATGAAACTTTATATAAAAATAGATTTCGTTGTCTGAAATTACATATTGAAATATTATGAGACTACTATGGACGGTTGATTTATAGAAAATCATCATGGTTTAGAATTTTATTAATCATAAATGAGGAAGCAGCTACTGATTACAGTTTACGTCCACACTTAAATGCAATGCATTATTTTAACCCGAAATTGATTAAATGAAATTAAGCAAATTAGTTTAATTTATCAAGTTCAGATATTATAAACATGTTTTAAAGACATGATTTGGAAATGGCATTAGTTAATTTTTATTGAAAGTAAAAATTTTATTTTCGAAATAAACATACGAATATTTTACTTAAATAGCTGAAACTAATTAATTAAGTTGATTATGTGCATAGGTATCGGAAAATAAATACAATTTGCCCTAAGAAAAAAAGGCTACTTACAACTAGTTAAATTTTTAAAATAGGTTCTGGACTTCTGAATAAAACTTGGATGAAGAAAATTTCACTTATCTGCTTATTTTGAAGAAATTATCGATTGCCTATCAAACCAATCAACAAGAGTCCTTATAGAACTTCATCAATGATATTGAATGTTTAAGATTTTCTGGGAAAAACAAAAACTCTTCATTCAGTAATTTAAAAATAAGACAAAACAGAAAACTTATCAAAGTTGAAAAAAAATAATGCAACTTGAATTTTCAACAGAACAACAGAAAAAAATCTCCTTTCCCAAAAATTAACGTTCTGACTGAATTGTTAATTGAACTATACAAATCGGTTTGTCCATTTTTTCAAGATACGTGGCAGATTCAATATACAGGCACACGCATCACTCCATCACATGCGTCCATCATTCTAAGGAGCAAAAAATCCTAAAATATAAAGATATAAAAAGTTCACTTTCAATTTTTGTTTTCGACATCTTCACCCGAATGAGTTCAATGTCTTCAGTAACGCAAAGAGTAAAAAAGTAAAGATCATTGTTAAATGTAGAAGTCAACACATTCCAAAAGATACTTCAGTGAATTTCATCAAGAAACATCTTAACTTAATAATAGTAATTATAGATGCGTAATTGATAAATATATTATGTACTAACGGTATGTATGTGTAATTTTTAACAAAAGTAATTGACCTACCTTGACCATGTACATAATATGTAGAAAACACCAAACACAAAAAGATTTTGTAATGGAGTCCCATTTTTAATTTGGAGTCTCGTTCTTAACCAGGAACAATTATATATCAAATTTATTTATAGTCTTTCATCAACATGAAACTATAGTTCTTATAAGAAGCACATAACATTTTATTAACCTCCAGGTAATATAAAATTAAATTTAATGATTCAATTCAACAAACTTAAACATTTTCTTTTAATACTAACATGGATTTGCACACAATCTTGTAAGGATTTCATTAAACTAGATTTATATCTCAATGTAATTTATTTATGATTGATCATCTGATAATATATAATTAAACGATAACATTGATATTATAAATTCGCATTGAACCTCCGCGTAAGAGATTACGCACCGAACTGACATTCTTCAATCTTGTTTACATGACTACGTATTTTTTGTAGTTTTATTTTAATGATGGCTTTAGGGGCAGGGAAAGAACCATTTTGAAATACGTAGGGGAGCTAGGGGCTATCTGTAACAGGGGTAACTAGTAACAGGCGTTTTTCAACAGGATCTTATACGATATTAAAAACAACTAGTGGAGCAAGGCATGGTACTGGTATTGGGCTTAAGGCACAATACTGGAACTTCCCGTACCAAAAATTAAAATTTTTGAGAAAGATTCAAATTTTTTTATAACTTTGAAAAAAAAATAGATTTTTGACATTTTGAAAATTTTCGGAAAAGATTACCTTTTTGACGGTTTGAATTTATTTTATACTTTGAAACAAAAATTTTGAACATTTTTAAAAGTCAAAACTGTTCTTATTATTAAAGTATATATAAAATATCTGAAAATTTGATGTGCAATATGTTTAATGATGATTTTTGTCCAGTAAATGGCTTTTTTTACTTTTTTTATTGTTTCTCCGAAACCGCTAGACTTGCCAATCCAACAATTACATCATTTTTTAATTTCGTTAATACAAATAAAATGTTATTTGAATAATTTAAATAGGACACTTTGTTCTCTCAAAAATTAAATTATCATTTTTTGCCATTTTCACACCATATCTTCGGAATGGCTGGACCTGATCATGCCAAAAACTAATCGGCACGTCTCGTTATTAATCGGAATCGATTGTTATTTGAATCATTCAAATCGGTTGTTCCGTACCCCCCAAATCGTCAGCAAAAAATTGTATCTACACTTACACACACACGCACATACTCACAAACACATACATTTTTCTGCAATTGCACAAAATGTTCGGCTTGACTTTAAGATATAATACACCCTGCATTATAGGGTATGTATTTATAACCTTGTAAATAAAATTATTAAATAGACGTAGAGAATGAAATATACTGATTGTGACTTCTTCCACCTGACAATGTGTCTGAATAAAGTCACTATAAATATAAGTATGTATGAACATATCAATATTCAAAAAAAATTAAAAACTAGTTTAACTATTCCAACTTTTCTCGTTATTAATCGGAATCGATTGTTATTTGAATCATTCAAATCGGTTGTTCCGTACCCCCCAAATCGTCAGCAAAAAATTGTATCTACACTTACACACACACGCACATACTCACAAACACATACATTTTTCTGCAATTGCACAAAATGTTCGGCTTGACTTTAAGATATAATACACCCTGCATTATAGGGTATGTATTTATAACCTTGTAAATAAAATTATTAAATAGACGTAGAGAATGAAATATACTGATTGTGACTTCTTCCACCTGACAATGTGTCTGAATAAAGTCACTATAAATATAAGTATGTATGAACATATCAATATTCAAAAAAAATTAAAAACTAGTTTAACTATTCCAACTTTAACTAAAACAGGTCCAACTTTAAGGCAAGTTGCATGAACTTCCAGAAAAGTGAAAAAAATGACTTAATCAATCGAAATTGAGATTTAGATATTTAGATAAAATTTTCAACTGTTTATATCGCTTTCAATTAAATCTAAACATTGCGGTTTCGAATAGAATTTTCTCAAACACATTTACACAGACACAGATATTGCTTGTATGCCCTAAAATTGTAGCTTATTATTTTAAATTTTAATGAATTGATAATGTTTGACTCGTCACATCACCAAAGCAAATTTTGATACAAATGACTATATTATTTTCTCATACTGTGATGAATTATTAACATTAAACTATTTGTCGTAGGGCCGTAACATTTTAGTATGTTTTATGATATCTGTTGCCAAAAAAAGGTTCATAAAAATTGGCAGACATTTTTTTTTTCAACAGTTAATTTTAAGTAAACGGCTCGGTAAATTTTTATCTAAAATTAATCAGTATCATTCGCTACCAATATCTGTCAAACAGTTTTTGATTTTTGAAATTGATTCAGAATTGAGAGCTAAAAACGTGGACAAAAATTTTTCCACTTTTTGCTATTTATAATTAATTATTTATATTTTGCTCAGCCGATCGTCGCACAAAACTGAGAAAAGATGATCCACATTGAATCGATGGGCTCTCAAATTTTTTAAATCGGTTCAGGCGTTTTTAAGCAAACGTCATTGAAAGTTCTATTTTTGACAAACGCCAAAAAACTATACTCTTTTTGCAAATTTTGACAATTTTTTAAAATTAAACGACTTATCGTTGGGCCGTAATATTTTAGTATGATTTAGAAGATTATGGTAAGAACCGTTATAAAAAATCATAAAATTCGTCGACACGACGACACGACAACGGCGTTAACACATTACAAGAAAACGGCCCGGTCGATCTTTACCAAAACTAATCAACACGATTCCCAACCAATATCTTTCGAACGGTTTTTTAATTTTCAAAATCGATTCAGAATTGCGTGAACGTGGACGAAAAAAAAAATCACTTTTCTGATATTTGCGGCTTGGCTGATCGTCGCGCAAAATTTACAAACGCTAGTCCTCATCGAGAACCATCGAATGGCTTTTAAATTTTTGAAATCAATTTAGCTGTTTTTGAGAAAACGTCGATTTACGACTGTTAACATACACACAAACACATGCTTTTTCCTAATTTGGTCTCATTCGATGCAGAATGGCTTGAAACGTCAAGAAAACATAATATTAGCGAATCGGATTTTGTGATGAAAACAACTTCTCCTTCGGAAAGTTAAAAAAGTTTTTCTTATGCAATAACAAAATTATTGCATTACAATTTGATTATATACCGAGGTTTGTAAATTTATTCAATAAAATAGAAGGTAGAACAAGTATTTGAAACATATTTGCAAACTTTGTATTTTCATAAAGATTTTTTTTTAATTATTTTGTTTTACATAATTTTAACTTTATTTTTGCTTTTAACCAAATATTTTTTACATTTTTTACACAAACATGATCATTTGGTTTCGAACAATATCACAAACAGAATGAATTTCGGCTGATCGGCATGTCTCAATATAATGTACTGTATAATAACACGTCCCATTACCCAAAAATACGTACATGCGAATTATGTTGAGGAAGGTCGAAGAAGAACGGACGTCTCTTTTTTATGAGATGTTTTCGGTCAATCTCCGAAAGCTCACCAACCCGTGAACCGCATGTTGTGTAAAGCGACGTATGATGCGAGAAATCGTATTAAGCATAATCTTTTGATATATTTGAATGACATTAATTTAATCAAACTACCCAATTATATTTTAAAATATAATCTTAGGTTATTGTTTAGAATATTTTTTTATGTTAATACTTTGAAATGATTTTTTTAATACATTAAATTAAAATAAAACTAGTTGAAAGTGGCATTTAGCCTTAAGGCAAGTTGCATGAACTTCCCGAAATGTGTAAGAATTGACTCAATTAACCAAAATTGAGATTTAGGTAAATAAAATTTTCAACTATTTATTTGGAAAATAAAGTTATCGCTATCAATTGAATCTAAACATTGCTATTTCCAATTGATATCTCTAAGACACATTTATGATATCTTTGATTATATTTTATAGTGCACAGACACTAGTGCTTGGTATGTCCTAAAATTATTAGCTCATTATTATAAATTTTAATGAATTAATATTGTTTGACTCATCACACCACAAATGCAACTTTCGACACAAATTCTGACTATAATATTTTTGCAAACTTAGATGAATTTTTAAAATTAAAATACTTGCCGCAGAAACGTAAAATTTTAGTATGTTGTTCAATTTTTTTCAACAGTTAATTACGAAGAAACGGTTCGACCAATCTTTGTCCAAAAGTAATCAGCACGATCAAATAATATCTTTCGAATAGTTTTTGAATTTTTAAAATCGGTTCAAAATTTTTGGCTCAAACATAGATGGATAATTTTTCACTATCCTGCTAATTACAAAAAAAAACGGCTCAGCCGATTGTATCAAAAATATATCCGACGCAAGTGCTTATCAAGTTTCATTAAATGGTTTTTAAATTTTTAAAATCGACTCAATTGTTTTTGAGAAAACGTCGATGAAAGGTCTAATTTTGATAAACGCCAAAAAACGCGACCAATTTGTTCACACTTTGACGAATTTTCAAAGTTAAACGAATTGTCGTACAGCCGTAATAATTAAAAATGATTTAGCAGACCATAATACCAATCTCGAAAAAAAAGATCATAAAAATCGTCAAAAAAAAAATTTCAACAGTTAATTACAAGAACACGTGCCAGCGAATCTTTTCCAAAAACTAATCAGTATCTTTCTCAACTAATATCTTTCGAACGGTTTTTGAATTTTCAAAATTGATCTAGTATTGCGGGATAAAACGTGGACGGAAAATTTTTCAGTTTTCTGCTATTTACAAAGAAACGCTTCGGTTGATCGTCGCGCAAAACTGATAAGCACTAGTCCTCATCGAGATGCATTGAATGGCTTTTAAATTTTTGAAATCGTTACACATACTTTTTTCAAATTTGGTCTCATTCGATTCAGAATGGCTTGAAACGTTGAGAAAACATAAAATTAGCGAATCGGATTTTTTTATGAAAACATGAACTTCTCCTTCGGGAAGTTAATAATCAGGCACTTTATAAGCACTAGTATATTGAAAAAAAAAATACATCAAGCTTAGGGGTCAATTCTTGGATAAACTAATAAACTAGGTAAGTTATGATATAATGCTATGTTACGGGTCTATATTCGTGTGAGTTGGTAGTAACAAGCCATCAAAAAGCTATGTAATTGTGTTCGATCAAGTGTTTTGCACATGAAACCTAACTTTGTAAGTAAAGCACGTAAGTATGTGTTATTAAGGAGACATCAGAAAGTGGCACTTACTGTACTATGGGCCATAAACTATAAACTTAAGTTAAATTTGTTATTTGATGTTTGTACGTTTTGTAGGTTAGATTTTATGTGTAAAACGGCTGATCGCACAGCAAAAACATAGTATTTTGTCGATTTATTACTACCAACTTATACAAATATATACCTGTAACATAGCATTACCATAACATTCCTATTCTATCTGAAAATTGGCATCATCATGTAAAATATCTTAAAAAAATAAAAGCAAAGGTTTGACATCGGTGAACGTTTTTTAAATCCTCGGAAAGTCAGCTCATAGGCTCATAGATTAGCGAAATATATTAATTGACTAATTATTAAATTACAATGAATTAGTGTAACTGGCATTTTGCTTTAAGAGAAGATCCAAAAACTTACCGATATGTGTAAGTGTGACGATAAAATTTTGAAATTTTTCAGGAATCATTAAAACTAAAATTTGATGATTCCTTTTAATACAAATAATTAACTAAAAATGCATGGCATTATGCGTTATGGCAAATTTCTGGAATTTCCTGTGCCGTAATAAAAATAGCCGAAGATATTGAAATGTTATCAAATATGTTATTATAAATACTGTAGCTCACTGTAACTATTATTATTTGTATTTTTTAGATAAAATATAGAAGCTTATAAATTAGACGTCGATGTTTATATAAGTTTACATGAGAAGAAAATAAACTAATCTCAATCAAACGGAGTTAGAATGAAGAACCCTATCTCATATTTCTAAGAATCATATAAACTGAATTGCAAAGTTAAAATTATTTATTTCAAGTATAAAGGTGAGATTTAGAATTTTTGCTAGAATCAAAATTAAAACCAATTTTGAATCTTTTTGTTCTATATATAAAAAAAATATTTTTGGAAATTATAAAAAAAACTTCTTTAATTGGAAAAAATTGCTTTCCCCAAAAACTAATCATTTCTTCTTATAGTCAAAATAAGCAAAATGTTTTTTGAATTATTCGAATCAGATGATCAGATTATTATTTGCATCGTTTCTCTAATAGCTGGACCTGCTTTTCAAAAAAAAGTAATCGGCACGTCTCCCCGTCAATACGTATCAAATGTTTCTGAACTATTCTCATCGAATGCTCAGTTCTCTTCAAAACTATAATCATTCTAATCAGATGCTCCATTCTCTTGAAAACTGAATTTTTATTTTTCCGTATCTCCGAAAAGTCTGGACTTTTGACAAATTCAATTTAAATTTCAATAAGATAAATTGTATTTTACCTGTCAAACAACTGCACTATTCTGATTACTTCGTCGGTCTGCGGGATAGTACTGATGATAATAATATGGAGGACGGTTCACAAGTTTAATATGTAAAGTAACTTAAGTAAGCAATTTTTAAATAACAAAATTGGAAAGTAGAGGTAAAAAGATGTATGTAGATATTAGACCTGTTTGTCCACTGGCTATCTTAATTTACACCGCCTATGGAGTGAAAAAGACCATGCGACAAATTTTTGAAAAACAGAAAAAAGCACATTTGTAGTACGATGAATTAGCTGGGATATTTACTTAAAATAGTCAGATATTGCTTGTTTGATGTGTGTTATTTGTTATGATATAATTGTTTTGGTTTTCACAATATAATTACTCAAAGTCAAACTGGACCTTAATGCCCCGCCCTACCATGCAACATTTATTTGATGCAAATTTTATTACTATTTTTATTTCATTAAGTAAAAATAACTTATCGTGGTTCAATAGTTAATAAGTACGTGTGCTAGCACAAACAAGTCCCGGATTCGATTCCAGCATCGGACAACTCGATATAATGGTATATATTTTGTCCAATATAAAAAATATCATGGTTAAAGAAGAAATAGTTAAGAATCACAGGGCGATTTAAAACAAGTTTTTGTTTCAATCCGAAAGTTTGTGCGTCATATAGCAGAAGATTATTACACCATATCCATACCTATACTTACACTTACCTACATATACAGTACTTTTATTGACAATGTATCAATTTGAGTAAATCCTGTTTTTGAGCCATTCAAATTCTTAAAATATGTCCCAATCTATCATTTAAATATACGCGTAGACGAATGAAAAATGCAAATTTGTGTATATAATTTTGTTAAAAAATTTTTGAATTTGCAGCCATTCTACAAAAATTTTGAAGGTCGAATTTAATTATTCTCAGATTGCAAATTAGAATAATTTTAAATAAGATTCAATTTTTGATAATGTTACAATGAAACAAATAAATAAATATTTCATTATTTATTTGTTTTCTTTTATTTCGACGAGGCTAAAAATGAACGTTCAGAATGAAACAAAATATAATCAACATTAATGTGTCCATCATAGTGTAATCGTTGGTAACGTGTGCAAGCACAAACTAATCTCTGGTTCAATCCCAACCTCGGCCAGCTTGATATCAATCAGTATAATATCAAGTTTGTCTTTGATATTATAGATCTCAAATACAATCTCAAGTTATTAATCACGTTTTAAAGTGTAGTGTTGAAATAGCAAAAATATATGAAAAAACAAGAACGCTTATATCTTAGAAATCTTAAAAGAAATTATAATTTCATGAATAAATCACATTTTTATAATAGCATTATTTCTACAATGTAATTGTTACTTTATATCAGAATATTTTTAACTCATATATGAAAACATAAGACCAGCAAAAATCTTATATATGGCTCTATTTGAAAGTGCAGCAATAAATTTATTTGGAAACTTATCGAGTTATGTTTTCTTTCTTCTATCGATATTATTACAAAAGCCCAATTCAAAACTATTGCCATAGTACAAAAATCTATTGCAACGATACATAATTTTTTAATATAATCATTGAATATCGTGTAGAAATTGCAAAAAATCAAGGATTATGCTTTAGATTATCAGATTTTAATTTACTTTAAAAAGTGTTTAGTAGTAACAGTAATTGAAAACTTAAAGGTAAATTCAGTTTATAAAAATACATCCAAATTCATTCCAAATTTAATTAGTTATTGCAACTTTGCTGATGAATGCTTCTCATAAAATACTAGATCAAGGTTTTGTATAGTGTTGTCAATGTAAAAAATGTGCACATGAATTTTATATTCTGCATGGGTTAAATATTATTTAATATTTTGAAAAATTCCTTTAAAATTAAAAATAAGACATTGGATTTGTTTGACGGCTGCCTGTCTATGGGGTAAATAGAAGCAGATGACAAATTTTAGAAAAATAGTAAAAAACACATTTCTAAAATTAGAAATTAACTGGGAACTTTACTGAACATAGTTTGATAGTTGTTTGTTTGATAAGTGTTATGTGTTGTGATCTAGTTCATTTGATTTATAGACATTATAGTTACTTAAAATCAAATTGAACCTTTGAGCCCCGCCCTACCTAATACTTGATCGTTGCTTTTACCATTCGTTTTGGATATTATAGGACATAAGAAGTTTGGTTTTTCTTCTAATTTATTCTATATATGCGAATAAAATTTTACATTGCGCATTTGATTGGACCTGATACTTTATATAACTAAGATCGATTTTCTATTTAGCAGCCAACATAATTTCTTTCTTTTTGTTTCTAGTTGTGAACGCATTTTTTGTATATGATGTTCCCAAGTAAATTTTTTACCAGCAACAACTTTTACTTGCGGTACCATTTGATTGAAAAATTTAACTGAAGAACTTGATTTTTTCCTGAGGGTAAAATTCATACATATAGACTTCAAACTGTCCACTCCAAATCTCCATAAATCTTGAAATCTTTAAATATCCAAAATTTTAACCAATGTTCGACTCATAGATAGACAAGTATAATGGTTCGACTTCTGATATGTGAGAATTATAATATTTGAAATAAAACGGTTGCATTTTTAGAACAGAATAAGAAATATCGCAGAACAGAATAGCTGTAATTGTAATTAGTCCTCAATCTTTTCTGGGTGAATTTGTTCTAGAGTTGACTGTTTCTCTTGGAAACCAAAATGATGATGTTCTCATCAGCAGCAGTTTTCCAAAAAAATTTGATATCATTGATAGGTGGCTGATAAGATATCTGAAGGTCAGGTTTTGGAATCAGAATTACTTTTGCTGGTTTTCAATTGGTTGGAAATAGCTAATACTAATTGTTAGAAATCTGTATCACATATCAAATAAATAATTCATCAGTATAACAGAAATATTGTCGAAGTCTAGAGATTTTCCATAAATAGTCCAACGAATTTCATCCTCGACCTCGATTTTTTTCAATGTTTTATCTTTGAAGAAGGTAATGTTGTTATAAACTAATTCCGTCAAAATTAATCTTGCTCTACCTGTCTTTTGTTTTATCAAAAGTTTTTATTATTTATTAATAACATAGTTGTATATACATTTATAATATATTATTCTATACCTTTAAATTCTATCACAATACAGCGATATTAAACATTGTAGATATTTTGGATAATCTGAATATTTGTTCAATATATTAGCTGTAATCCTTATTTTATCTTATAAATATAAAAAGGATTATATTCGATAAAGTTCTTATAAAATATATTAAGTAGAAATATAATTGAATTGACCGAGTTGATCAGGATAAAATAATTGGTCAAATTTGTGATGAGGTAAATGAGTTCGATTACAATTGTATTTAATGGGAAATGATTACAGCATTTCAACATTGTGATAATACTTTGAAGTTAGGTTGAAGTTATTTTTGAACCTTTTTTATTGTTAGATTCTATTTTACCCAATGTTGTTATTGTAAACCAAAATTCATGAACAGGTTCGATATTATCACTTTTTAAAATGTTGACCAATTGTTACATATGTACTATAATAATATTTTAGAACAAATTATTGTTTTTTCGTTATGTCTATTCATTGATTTAATGGCTTTATAATAAATATTAAGTGATGTAATGATTTTTATCTTATAAAGTATAGTATATGTCGCTAAACTTATGATAATTGACCAAAATAAATTTATAACTGAGCTGTTTGGCCCAATTCAGTAAATATAGTTGAAAAATAGTAATACTTATGGGCCGATTCTGCCATAAAACAGATCAATGTTATGGCAAGGCAATGTCACGTGGTAGTTTTCATACAAAATCGTACTAAACACATTTCAAATACCATGTATTTGCAGTACAATCAGGCGTTTTATACATAAAATGCGACTTCACTCATATATTATTAAACCTTATCACAAAAATCCAGTTATCATAACATTTTTTTTTATATTGTACAGTTTTTAGGTTAGGCTTTTTATCAAAACGTTTGACTGCACATAGAATTTTGATAGTTTTTAGTACCATTTCATATGAAAATCGCTACATACCATAGTCTTGCGATAACATTGGTCTATTTCACGGTAGAATCGGCTTCTTATTCTCGTATATAAAATATTTTTGGGTTCTCAAAATTTCCTAATAAATATCAATATCTGGTGAATATTTTGTAATGAATAGGTTGTTTTAGTTAATAAGGGAAAAAATTAAAGCAACTTTGATTCTATCCATGGCAAAAACTGTGACACTCTGGTATAGACTCCAGGAAATCCTGGTTCAGCGCATTTGAATCCGTAAGAAACCACACCTATCAGGTAATAATGGTATCCGTCCCGGTTATCATTGATCTAAATTTAAAAACGTACAAATATAATTCATCAATAATAATTACACCAATTTCAATATACGATTGAACACAGAAATGATCAATGTTAGTGTTTTAATGAATGATTTATTCCACATATGAATGATGTCTGTTCGACAAATGGATGATGCAAATAGATTGAAAACAGCACCTATTCCCTATTCTTACTAAAAGAACAATATTTTAGCTTCCCGTAAGATGAGTTATTGTAATCGTACAAAAATCAAAACTGCTTCAGAGATCTCTGAACATTCTGGAAAATCCGATTTGATTGATTTGGAAAACATTCAATTTGTAATAATGGGAAGAAGTGGTGATTAGTTCTTGGCAAAGGCAGATCTAACCATTTCAAAGATACAGAGGTAAATGTGGAAAAAATGACAGTTTTTGAGAGAACTAAGCATCCGATTTGAATGATTCAAAAAACTTTCTGCTTGTGTTTACGAAGCAATTGCTTCTGTAAAAAACATATTTAAAGTTTTTTTTAATTTCCAAAAAATATTTTTTTCAATAACATAACTATATTAAGTTTTAATGTCAAACCTTGCAGGCACTAATCATACTAGCAGATTCACATGGAAAGGATACACGGATCGAGTCTAGGTACTATGTACAAAAGTTGAATCCAGAAATTACTACCTAAAAAATTGAGTTTTGGTTCAGAATATACATGAGTTTGTAACATGGATTTGAAATTTCATTACAATAGGATATCAGAAATGGTGTCTTCCACTTAACTGTGATTGACGTATATATAAATTAAAAAAGTTATGGAAAAGTGTTTTGTGTATTTTCTACTTATTTTAAATAGTAATATCTTTAGAATATTCTCAACATCTTGACATTTGAGAATATATTTTGCTTCCAAAAATTCCGTTTTAAATAGGAAATGGTCACTGGCATTCAGAATACATGTATATTCTAAAATGCTAGGATGTTGGGAATATTTTGAGGCTTTGGGTACTATTTAAACCGGTACAAATTTGTAACTTAGGTACTAATTTGTAAGAGTGATTTTATCTTAAAGCCAACTACATGAATTTCATTAAATATTAAGTAATATACTTAATCATTAGGAATGAGATTTAGCTTTTAAATAAAATTTAAACTGCTTGTTTCTAAAATAATTTTGATTTTCACCAAAAATTAATCATTGATTTTTTTAATTGATATATTTTAAAATATTAAATATACTATTATTAACTTCTGGTTGGGTAAGTTATAGTAATCGCAAAAAATCGATAATTAAATTACGTTTCAGAGGTTTCTGAACATTTTTGCATACCTTAGAAAAAATTTATGTATGTATGTGTGTGTGTGTGTTCGATTACAAATTTTTGTCGACGATTTCGAAAACAAGGTTCAACCAAAAACGATCGATTCCTATTGAAAAGAAGACGTGCTGATTAGTTTTTGGCAAAGGCAGGTTTAGCCGTTCTGAAGATACGGGGCAAAAAGTGCCAAAAATGGTAACTCAGTTTTTAAGAGAACGAAGCGTCCGATTTTAATAATTCAAAAAACATTTTACTTGTATTGGCAAAATGAAGGATTAAATTTTTATGAAGGCAGGTCTAGCGGTTTCGGAAATCTAGTAAAAAAGTAAAAAAAATGCCATTTGGTGGTCAAAAATGATCATTAAACATATGCACATCAAATTATTGGATATTTTAACAATAAGTATACATTTTGTTTACATTTCTATGGGTTCCGTACCAATGTTTATCAGTTAGACGGCGACACGGCGCTTACGCGCTTGGATATTTCATCTCTATGCAGTTAAAGTGCTTTGAAAAAAAGTTTAGAATTTCCAAAATATTTCAAAATAAAGAAAACATTTTCTTCTAAAAAAAGTCTGTTTTCTAAAAAAGTAAATTTTTGTCAAAAATTTATAGTTTCTCAAAAATCTAATTTTTTCAAAGTAATTTTTTTTCAAAAATGTTAATCTTTAAAAAAAAAATTGGTACGGAAAGTTCCAGCAATTTGCTTTAAGGCACGATGCCATTAAAAAATTAAGCCCATTACATCTTAAACATTAATAAACAAGCTAGTTATATGCAAGCCTCCTACAAAGAAAGGTGTCAAAAAGGTCATAATGTGAGCAACAAATTGATGTTATGATAATGATAATGTTAATATTGATATCATAAAATGTTTGTCAATGAATACGTTATGTTGTCGTATATGCTTACCAATGGCTACATAAGTGAAACTGATCTTCAAGCCTTTTACTAAGAAAGATGTCAAAAAAGTAAATCATAATGTCAGCGATAAATTAATGTTATGAGAATGAAAATGCTGATAATGATTCCATAATATGTTTGTGAATGAATTAGGTATGTTTTTGTATATTGCTTACCACTGGCAACATAAGTGGCCCACCGCTGTCGCCTTGGCAAGCATCTTTACCACCATTGGCGTATCCAGCGCACAAAACCCGTTCATCGATTATCTGAGCTTTAAAGCTCGCGTAGTTTTCTTTGCACTGTTCATTGGTCACCACTGGTATTTGAAGTTCTTGAAGTTTAGTAGCTGAAGGCCCACCTGAACAAAATAATAAGAAATACAATAACTTATAGTACTATTTAGTTAGCAACAGAGTCAAAATGAGCAAATAATATCTACGACATCAGAAAATGCAAAAGGATTGCTTGAACTTAAGTTCAGAAGAAATTTTATGTATCCAATTTTTGTGCAATACTTTCTGATCTACAATGTCAATATAATTATTGTATCTTTGTAATATTTTTGTTCCTACTTTCTATTATCAAACTCGCGCCACTTTGAATTTTTGAACTTGTTTAAATTTCTTTGAAAAAGCAAAAATGGTAAAAGGTCATAATGCATTTTGCCGAATAAATTGTCATCAATTAACTAATCTATAATATAAAAAAGAATCCCAAAATGTGTTGGTAAGCGCATAATTCAACAACGTCTGAATCAATTTGTTCAATTATTTTCTTAAAATGTTCGTTGAAGCCCAAGGATGGTTCTTAGGGTGAGAAATAATCGAATAATTGCTGGAAAAACCCTAAAAACAGCTCTTTTTTTTTCACATACAAACGTTAGTATTTTCATATTTTTGCCATCGGATACGGAATATTTACTCAAGACAATGAAGCGTTTTGAGTCTGAATTTTTTTACTGTGCTCCAATTCGTATGAAATTTTGAAATTAGGTTTATCTTACTCTCAAGTTCAGAAGTGAAAATAATTGATACTCCTTTGCCATATTCCGGGGCGATGACATCCCTCTCAGTGGTGTAATTTCATTTTTTTTTAAATAACGTCGGATAACGATAAAAGAACTATTTATAAGAAAAAAATGTTTAATAATGTTTTTCCAAAAAACAAATACTCATCATTTTATTTAAAGCAGTTGAACATTTAAGATCCATATGAGTGGATGTACAATATACATTTCGGTATAGACTGTAGTGTAAAAAAACATAATAATTTTTAACTAATTGGTAAATATCAGTATTGGTTATTAACAATAATTAGAACTTTTGAATTGTAAACAGAAGTACAGGACAACGTCTGTCGGTTCATCTAGTACGTAATAATTAACATACTTACAAAAATATAAAATTATATATTAAAATCGTAAAAAATCGATATCTTTACGGTTCAAAACAGAGTAATTGTTCGCATTTGTTTGTAAAAAGATTTTAAGTATGTATTTTAGAATCAAGTGTTGAAAAAATTGTTCAGAAAATCTGGATTGTTCACAAACAACTATCTAACCATGTTCAGTAAACCTCCCAGCTAATTTATCATTGTAGTAATGTGTTTTTTTGCTGTTTTTCAGAAATTTGTCATCTCGTCCTTTTTGCCTCAGCGGGAGTTGGAATAACTATTTATTTAACTTAACTATTGTTAAATTGTTTTTTTTAAATTTAATTTACTTTTCTAGTTACTATGTCTTATTGTTAGTAGTACTAACTTAGCACCTACGTGAGGGTAAAGGTTCAGTTAGTCCTTTTTACCCCACTCACATGTAACCTTTTATGGGAGTTATATAAGGAAAATTATTGAATCTAACTTAAAATAGCTAGACATCTTATAAAGAAATAAATAACGTTAACTTAAAAATACATAGTTTTAAAATTTTGTAAATATACAGTGCAACCAAAAAAAACTAACAACGATAGAAAATACTTTTGTAACAGATTTTCAAACATTGCTATTCTTCTTCCGATAGAGACGTCGCTAGAATCAAGGTGGTAGTTGGTTGTACATCTTTTTCACTCCACTTTCAAATATTGTTGTTGAAAAATGCTTAACTTCACTTGTTTTCGAAATATCGTTGGTTGACTTTTTTATCCGCGAATCTTTAAGCCCTACTCTACCCTATTCTTTTTAACAATTTTTATAAAATATCTTAATCTTGAAATATTCTTATCAATTTTTTACAATTTGTTTAGTTGCTCGAGATGTAACAAGAATCTGCAAAATTACCAAATCGTAAGGCTCCCCATCCAGCAACAAATGGAAATTTGCGAACGTAGTCATCATTTCTAACATCACTTGGTGTTGGTAGACATATTGGTTTTATAGATTCTGAAAATTATAATGGTTTTTATTTTTAATTTTCTCAAAAAGATTTAAAGAAGATCTCAAATTCAAAATAAAATTAGCACTAAAAAGTGGAAATTAATAATAATTCAAAAAACGTCGAATTTATTATTCTATTGTAATTAGAAATTTTGTGCTCAAATGTCATATTAGATTAGATGTGTTTATACATATATATTTATTAATTTACTTATACTCACCAGAAAATGTAACAGGGCTGCGCAATGTTAAAACAGCAATATCGTTTGTAGAAGACTTTCTGTTATATTGCTCATGCATGATTTTCTCTGCTATCGGAATATCTATTGGATGTGCACCATCATTGGTGGAAGCTAAGTCCAATTCTCCAAGACGCACCATTTCCCTAATGAGGATAAAATAAATAAACGTTATATTTCATCTAAATAAGAACTGAAATCATTAAAGGTTTTAAAAATTCATTATTAACTACCCGTAGGATAAGTTATTGTAATCGTCCAAAAATTTAAATTGAACATTTTTGCATTTCTTCAAGTTTTGAAAGTATCTGAACATTTTGTCATGCCTCAGAAAAAATTAATGTGGAGTGTGTGGGTGTGTGTGTATATGTATGTTTGGATACAATTTTTGTCAACGATTTCGGGCTCACGCATCAAAAGATTAGGATGATTCAAAATACATTCGATTCCTACTTATGGGAAGACTTGCTGACTAATTTTTGTCAAAGGCAGGTCCAGTCATTTCGAGGATACGGAGCAAAAATGCCAAGAATAGTGATTCAGTTTTTGAGGTAAAGGAGCACCCGATTTGAGTGATTTAAAGAAACATTTTACTTGTATTGGCGAATTGACGTGTTGATTAAACTTTTGAGAGTGTAGGGCCAGCGGTTTCGGAGATACAGAAGATTAAGTAAAAAAAGATATATTTTGTGATCATTAGATATATGCACATCAAATTATCAGATATTTTATAGATTACTAATATTTTTTGGGGTTCCGTATCAAGATTTTTAAATTTCAAAGTTCACTTATACGGTTAAAACAAGTTTCGAAATCTTAAATTTTTTTTTCATTTTCTAAAAATATACAAAGTTTTATACTTCAAATATAAATTTTAAATTCACAATTCACTTTAAATATGCATATATTTCGAATGCGATATTATAACAATAAGGAATATATCCTCAGATCGGCATCTCTTGTTAATGCAAACATTCCTAAGTGTTTTGTGCGATAAAATCGTCACTGTATATTATATGAACGATATATTATAAAATAAAATATAGTAATTATAATTAACTCTTTGAAAATATTTTAAAAAGTTATTATTAACCATTGATCAATATTTATTAATACGAATAAAGGTATCAATATTTAACTACGAGGTGTGTTCAAAAAGTACCCGGAATTACTAATAATTAAATTTCGCGGGTCTGGAGTGTCTGATTGTCAAAATTTTTTTTATTGTGTTGGTATACATGCCCCTAAAGTATGATGAAATTTTCAGCTATATTCACTGTTTACTTTGTCTGTGGTAGTCGCTAAGGTTCGACGTGTTTTTCTGAGCTCGGCGATTTTTACAATGGAAGAATTGAAAAGTCAAAGAATTTGTATTAAATTTTGCGTAAAAAAATGAAATAAAGTGTTGCAAAGTGCAAAGATTCACCAGATATGGCTCTGTGTGACTTTTTCCTATTCCCAAAGTTGAAGAGACCCATGAAAGGACGGCGGTTTTCCTCGATTGAAGAAAATCGCTGAGAGTGCTCAAGGACATATCAAAAAGTGAATATCAAGGGTGCTTCGAAAATTGGAAAAAACGCTGGCATAAGTGTATTATATCTGGGGGGGACTACTTTGAAGGGGACCACATTAATGTAGACGAATAAATAAATATTTTGACCTCGTATATCCTTCTTCCTCAATTTGTTGTTCTGATACGGAAAGTTTCATTCCTATTACTATTATATATAATAACAATTTGAATATAGTAATAAAAAAGCCTACGTCCGCTCGTAATATAAAAATGTTGCAAATTCGCCTGAATTCCAGGCGTACAAAATCTATTTTTTAAGGATACTCAAATTTAAATGTAATTCAAGCTAAATAGCCATGTGTTAAGAACTTTAAATATAATATGTACTAATGCTCCTCAACATCATTGATGTGCTTCTTGATTTAACTAATAAAATTTAAATTTTCATAATTTAAACTCACAGATCGTCTCGTCCAAAAACGCAATGAGCTGCTGTTACAATGTGCCTATCAGAAACCAGTGTTCCTCCACATAGCCAACGGTAAGTACCATCTCCTCTTCTGTAGCCTAAAACTGCTAACCATGGCCAAGAATCTATAACATACATAAAATCAAAATTTACTTCAAAATTTGGTAATATTCTTTCTTTTTCTAAGGACTTTAATCTATTAACAACTCATATTCCTCAAGACAAGATAAAATTTTATTTAGCATTTCAAAACAGTTGTTTTCCAATATTTATTAACAAACTTCTCGTATGCTTTATTAAAGGTATTAAAGAAGGTATTAAAGATGGGCTTATTTATCCGAAGGATCGGTTAGGATTTCACTCCGCTTCAGAGAGGAGTTATATCCACTTAACACAACTCCACAACTCCGACAACTTTGTAACATAATACTTGGCACAAATGTGTTCTCTAGTGTGTTGTTAACATATCTAAGGATTAATTAAGACTTTGAAAATAGTTTGCAAATAATTCAAACATTTCTGTTCATTTTATTATAATAATTACTATTTTATGAATTTCAATATACAAATTGACGAAAAATTTGGGAATCAAAATCAATTCTTTGAATATGTTTATTTTTATATGAAAATAATGCAGTGAACCTTATATATAAAATAAGGACAAATCTTTGTGTATAATATTTTTCACAAAATAATAATAACCTCACATTCTTTTATTATTTTATTTTCGAGAATTAATTATACATTAGTTAGTTTGATTAACATACTATATCATTTACACAATTATAAAATCTTGATTGTGTAAAAGTTATAATACTAAATATTTTTTAGCTGGTTGTATACAATTGAAAGAGCTCGTTTGCAGACAAACATTGTCGTATACAGAATATAGAATACAAAATAGCATTATTTTGAGACATTGTATACCTGGAAAGTCCTAAAACAGGCTGGGAAACGATAAAAAGACCACTTGTTTCGACCTAAATCTTTGTATTAATAAAAAAATCTCAAGCAAATATCTACACATGTTAACAGATTTAGTACCAGTTTTGGAAAGTCGGATATGACAAATCCTGTGAGACAACTCCACTCGGATTCACTCCGAGGGAGGAGTTGTATCGGAATGATAACTCCGGAATGAGTTACCCATCTCTAGAAAGTATTTATCCAAATCATCTTAAACATTCAAAAATTAAGCCTCTCAATAAGAAGAGAGCACTGATAGATTTAATAATTACAGATTAATTTCATTATTAAATAATTTTGCAAAAATATTCCGGATTTGATATGAATTTCAGTTCTATAATAGTCAGCATGCTATCAAATTTATAAGGTTACAGATCTCGAATATAATCTATGTAAAAAATGAGTTAAATATACTATTAGTATAGTCATGTCGCAACTAAGATAGGGCAACCACTGGGTTGCCTTCCAATGTCAAGTCATGTACTGGATACTAGATAAAAGCCGAACATTCTCGTACATAAAATTTATTTGATGATTTTATTGAATGATTTGTAATTTGTGCTAAGGATTTTAAATTCAAAATCAGTTTTGACTTACTCAATTCAGCAGGTGTACCACCAACCACTTTCGGATGGGTTGCATTACTGAATCCACAACCATTTTCTTTAGTTAACAAACCTTTTGTTATTGGCACTGGCTTGCTAGTAGTTGGTGTAGCAACAAGAGCGCAGCAAACCTAAATATATAACAATATTAAAATTATTTATAAAATTTACAACTAGTTATCAGAAAAAAAGTCATATTTCATAAAAGGTATTGACAAAGGTATTGGTAAATGACAAAAATTTTGTTTTAGATTATAAGTTTTTTGATAATAATATAAACTGTGGGGTGCATGGCATCGTGTCTTGAGGCAAATTGCTCAAACTTCCCATCCGTAATTAAAAATCCTGGTACGGAAACCAAAAAAATTTACACAAAATGTGTATACATTATTAAAATTTCTATAAAATATCTAATAATTTGATTTCCATATGTCCAATAAACATTGTTGATCGCCAAATAATAATTTTTTAACTTATTTTTATTGAGAGTTCATAACCGCTAGACCTGCTAATTTAATCATTCCTTTATCTTGTCAATCCAAGTAAAATATTTTTGGAATTATTAAAATTGGAAGCTCCGTTCTTTTAAAAAGTGAGTTACCGTTATTGCCCCGTATCTTCGGAACGGCTAGACCTGCCTTCGCCAAAAACCTTCGCACGTCTTCTTATCAATACGAATCGAATTTTTTTTGTTTGATTCAAATCGGTTGATCGGTGTTCCCAAGATCGTCGACAAAATTTTTATTCACACACACATGCATCAATTTTTTCTAAGTTATGCCAAAATGTTCAGAAACCTCTGAAACGTAAAGATATATAAAAAATTCATTTTCGATTTTTTTGCGATTACTATAACTTACCCTACAGCCATATATTTGTTTATCTATGCCTACAGCAAAGCATTCTTCTCAGAAAGCATCAAACCCATAATAACCAATCTTGTAAAAATATAAATATGAATATAACGATCTGAGTACTCTTATAAACGGTGTTCAATCAAGTTTCGGCTATCACAACTAATTTAATACTCCGTCGGTCGGATATTTTTTCACCTTCGAACGGTCGGAAAGGTCTGGCTGGACCACCATTCATTTTACATGTATTTATATGGGATAAATGAGTTTTTGGTGTCTTATATATTAACGATTATATGAAAAAATCAAGAAATATAAAAAAGTCGTTGCTTTTTTGTTAATTTTTCTGTTTTATATCAATGAAAAACAATATTTATTCTTTTTCGACGCCTTTGAAATGAATGTGTACATTACTCATCCGATTTTCAGTGTTTGCGATTACCAATAAGTTTGGTAGGTTTTCAAGGGACTCTCGTCATGAAAATACTAACATTCATGTTAGAACACATAGCAAAGAATATAAACAACGCAGTTTGAATAGAAAATAACATGAAAAAAGACAAAATACTGGTTTACATATATCAAAAAGCGTATATTTCATACAAAATGTATGGGTGGTCTAGACAGACCTTTCCGACCGTTCAAAGTATAAAAAAGTTAATATCCTTATAATTATCCTTCTGTACATTTTTTCGTCCTGATTTTTTCATTGATCGACAGCTAATGAAATTTTAGGAAAAGTTAAGAAATTTCAAGTCGATAGGATTACTATAAGTATTTTTTTTTTTTAATTGAAGTCGAAAAAAGTCTGGCTAGACCACGCCGACCGACGGAGGGTTAAAAATAGAATGACAGTCCATTATTTATCTCGCTGAAACTTTTGCTGTCCAACTGTACTTCTTTTCTTATCTATTTTTATTTAAGAAGAAGAAACATAAAAATTGAAAAGATGTTTGGCAGCGTTTTTGGAATGCAATCAATATAATATATATCATGTTTAAAGAGAGACCTCTCAGAAAGCATCACACCCATGACCAAAATCCACGAGGGGATTTCGGCGAACGGTCATCGATGATGATCAAACTCGCAATGAAGTTCGATCACCTTTCTCACGCTCAGGGTGCGATGCTACGACTCATCGTCGAGGTCGCATCAACTCCACGTTTGAGTGAAGAGATTGTGAAGACATACTACAGAAATGATCCTGTGAAGTATGATCTTGCCCAAACGACGTTTCGACCGAGACAAGCAAAATCCTTTCAGGTTTGTGCGGCGATTACAGGTTAACGTGACCCAGGTATACGATGCGGTGACATCTAACATCTAACATTCCATTTTCAAGTTTTGCTTATAGAAGCGGCGTTGGGCGTAAATGAGTACATGATAGAACTTCATAATATGTATATGATTTTTTCTAATTCAGTATTCGTCATATTTTCGAAAATTTTATTTTTATCTGGCTAATACAGATAGTAGTTACATCAAACATGAAACTAAATATGACATATCACATAAAATACGATTTTTAACTTTTTGCGAAAAAATCCGATTTGATTATGTAGGTGTATGTGAGCCGATTTTCATTTTCGATTTTTTGCGATTACTATTACTTACCCTAAGGAAAATTAAAAATAAAAATAAAAAAGATTAAATAAGCGAATAAATGATAAATTAAATGACAATAGTAGTATTAAACGTAGAACGATAATAAATATATAAAAATTTTCATTTCCGATTTTTTCGCGATTACTATAAACTGCCCCACGGGAAGTTAATAAATCTAAAATCAACGAGTGTTCCTTACCTTTGGGTCGGACCCCTCATACCCGCAAACGCTGTTTCTCAAATACACGGCGGCTTCTGGTTGCCTGGCTGCAGCCTGGAGAACTCTGATCAAGGGAACACAACGCCTGATGTTGACGCACGCACCCTGCCTACGTTCAGGAGTCGAGCAAGGCGTTGATCTATCTCCGCCTGTGAAGACCATACCAAACTTCTTGTATCACAGTTGATTTTGCTTAGTTTTGTTTTTGTTTTTAGTTGTTGTGAGGATTTGAGGAAGATGGATCTTTGGAACGGGATTTTGTTTTAGGAGAAGTGCCAAGGATTTTAGGTTTTGTTATAAAACGATGGGTTAAAGGATTAACATGGAAGGGAATAGGAAATCTGTACCTTTTTTATTTGCGCGGAAAAAACAAATTTCAAAATAATATATTTAATCTATAAGTGATATGCGATAAAATTTAAAAAAATCAGCTATTTAGTCAATGGTGCTGCTAGACAATGGTAGATGAGATTGTTGGTCAAGAGAAATTACTGAAGTAGTCAGTAGTTTACTTAGAAATTATTTCGAGACTTAATTACTTTGAAACATAATATAACTTCGTCATTGATGATAAATGTAAATGTCAGTAAATGATTGATTATAATATATGATAATACTCATAAAAACTATAAAGTGATGGCCGAGAAATTACTTTTTAGAATGTTTAAAATCTTTGTTTTTTTATTCTCAATACTGTCTAAAATATGTCTTTTTATTTGCTTGATATCTATCGGTTGAATGTAAGGAAATGATTTAGCGTACTGTGGAAATGTAATTTGAGAATTTTTACTATTATCATAATTCCAGCGTTCATTAAATGCTTCTGATGAATTGCTCTTTATTGTATCATTTTTTTGTCTAATTTTCTCATGGTTATACTCATGATTAAATTTGTTTTCATTCGGTAGTTTTGATTTATATGCCGAGGATATATACTGCCGAGGATAGCCAAGATTTATGTAATTTTGTACTAGATGATTACTATTTTGCAGCAATGATCTTTTAGCAAGTGATTTTTCATTTTCCAATTCGCCGCTTCGTAGAACTGTTTTTAATGAGAATTTAATTAGGTCATTGTTCCGTTTTGCATTACCTGTGTGCACCGACACCTCTCCCGGAAACACAACAGGTTTGTAGGGCTTTTTGGTAGTTTGATATGCTCTTAACATAGGCGCTCTCTCGTCTACATTTCCAGTTTCGGCGCAATCCTGACAAGCGTCTTCCCCAGGAGGTACAGTAGGAAAAGAAGAAGCGGTTAGAGTGGGTGGAGATGGCTGAGGTTCTGGCGAAGGTACAGGAAGTGGAGCTTCGGTTTCGGGGGCAACAGTTGTATCACAGTCTGGACAACTGTCAGTACCCGGAGGCACTGTTGGAAACGGCGAGGGACTTATAATGGGGGGTTCCATAGAATCCGGAGAAGTCGCAGGAACGGGTTCGGTAGATGGCGAACAGTCTGGACAAGCGTCAGGACCTGGTGGTACAGTAGGAAAAGCAGACGGGCTTATAACTGGGGGCTGTGAAGGGGAAGGCGGTTCTGTTGGTAAATCGGTTACTTCCGTTGGCATAGGTTCTGTCGAGGGACTACAATCTGGGCAAGCATCTGTGCCAGGAGGTACCGTTGGAAACGATGAAGCATCTATAACGGGAGGGTCGGTTGGTGCAGGAGCTTCTGTAGGAGGTTCGGTGGGTGGTTCAGTAGGAGGTTCAGTGGGAGGTTCAGTGGGAGGTTCAGTTGGAGGTTCAGTTGGTGGTTCAGTAGGAACGGGTTCGGTAGAAGGGGTGCAATCTGGGCATGCATCTGTTCCTGGAGGAACAGTGGGAAATGATGATGCGTCTATAACTGGTGGTGTTGCGGGATCTGTTGGAGGTTCCGTAGGAGGTTCAGTAACAGGAGGTACCGTAGTTTCTGTGGCGCAATCCACACAGGAATCTGTTCCAGGAGGTACTGTTGGGAATGTGGATGCATCTATGATGCCAATGGTAGTGGTTTCCGGAGCAACGGTTGGTTCTGGAGGAGGCACAGTTGGCATGATTATGGTTGGAGCGGGAACAACTACAATTTGTTGAGGACGACATAGTCCTTTCATTTGTGCTATTTGCAACATTGCTGGCCATAGCATCAGTTTCATACAAATATCATATGCCCAAAACATGGTAAGGGTGAGTGTGAACAAACACTTGAAATTTAATAATTCTTTATAAGTAACTTTATTTAAATATTTGTATAAATTTTCAAGTATTTAAATGTGAAATTTAATTAGCATATTTTTGGCCACTAATTAACTACAAGGGTCTGTAAAAAAGTTTATTTAATGGTTTTCACTAAACATTATTACATTTATAATCAGGCTTATATAAAGCACAGAGTAGAATAAATATTAACACTTATTGACGTTTATCTTTAATTCACTTTTATAATTTAAATTAATATACACATTTCAATAATTTAATTAAATTATTATTATAGTTTTGTTTAAAAATATAATATTTAATTGATAAATTTCGTAATTTAAATGAGGTTCATAAACAATTAATGTTCAATTTAGAAAAATTCCTAATTCATAATAGTGTATCACTATTCACTTTGCACAGAAATATAGAAAACTGATCATTTTAGACTAAATGCACTGATATTTATAATAATTTTTGCTCTGCAAATAATACTTTATATGTATATTAGATCTGGACCACAGATATAGTGGCCGTTGACTGATTACAGTACATTAAGAGCATCCATAGGTAAACTATGACAATAAAAGCGTTACAATTATTGTCATTTGCAATTGTTGTCGCCTGGACAATAGTTCATATAATTTTTTTTTGTTGTGGCGGTCATTGCACAAAAAATTAATTTGTATCAAATATAACTATTCACCAGGGTCGAATTAAACAAAGAAATGGATTCCGTTCGGTGAATCAAGCAAAGCAAGGCTGCGAAAGGTTACAATTATTATATATTTAAATGATAATTTCAAACTAACTGATTTTGGTTAATAATCCAATATATTTTTTTAAACATTCAAAACTTTTTTTTATTAATTAGTTTGCCATTGAAAAGTATTTGGTTAACAGTAATCACAGAAAATTGATCATAACTGAAAATAAAATCCGTATTCTAATTAGAAATTGCGTTCGTATCACATTTTATCAACTTTATGTAATATGTACCTAAACAAAATATGTTTAATTATACTTATAAAGCGCGATGAGTACATCTTTCAAAAAAATATTTCAGAACACACACACACACATATATATATATATATATATATATATAAATATATTCATGTTTTAACAGCAATCGAAACCTTACGTTCTATAAGCTTTTGGGCTGATATTTCTCCTTATGTCGTATTTTTAGATCACTCGGAGTTTAGTTAACCCAACGGTTGTTCAATCCATATTTGATTATTTTAATATCAGAATTTTTCTAATGAGTGGGCTATTTTTACTTGGGAACATATTTAATATTTATATTTCCAAGTGAAAATTGATATCGCTACTGCACAAAATTAGGGTTGTTCGCGACGGGGATTTATGGGTTAATGACCCGCCTTATTGTAAACCCCATCTTTATATAAGTACAGAAAGTTAGGAGAAAAAATAAAAACATCACTAATATGAATTTTAATCTGTAGAAGGAAAGATTGAAGTATTTAAAAAACATCCCTTACATTTGCCTATAATTTTCCACAATATGCTTTATTATTCTAACACAATTTATACGTGTAGTTCAAGATGTCCAGAATATTTTTGCGTAAACAATAATTTTATTCAAATAATTTTACATACGTATCTACTTAATGTGAATCATAACTGACGTCTCGAATAATAAATAAAAATAAAATTCTATTGAAGTAAATAATTAACACATGCCAAATAACCTTGATTTATGCAGTTGTTCGCAACTACTATATACAAAGTTGATAATTGCCTTTGAGCTGATGGTTTCTAACAAAAAGGTTTCCGTTTTTTATTATTTTTTAAAAATAGTTTAAGATTTAACCAGTTTATATTCGAATTTCGTACATTTTTTCCTCTTTTTTAAGCTTTTGTTTTATTGACTTTTAGGTTTTATTTTTAACTTTCTGAAGGAGAATGAGACCAAATTTAGGAAAAGTATGTGTGTGTGTGTATGTGAAGACATTTTTTGTCGTAAATCGACGTTTTCTCAAAAACGGCTGGACCGATTTCAAAAATGTAAAAGCCATTCGATGCACCTTGATGAGGATTAGCGTTTATCAGTTTTCCCAAGCCGTTTCTTTATAAATAGCAGAAAAGTGAAAAATTTTTCGTCCACTTATTAGCCCGTAATTCTGAAGACAATTTTTGTGATTTTTTTTTTGACGGTAGATCCCATAGTCTTATAGATGATACTGAAATATTATGGTCCTACGACAAGTTGTTTAATTTTAAAAATTCGTTAAAGTTTGCAAAAATTAGTATCGTTTTTTTAGCGTTTGTCAAAATTAGACTTTTCATCGACGTGGTCAAAAACCCCTAAACCGATTCCAGAAATTTAAAAGCCATTTGATATATGTCGATGAGGATTATCGTTTATCATTATCCATTTGTGTCGCCAAAAAAATGTGTATATTATTTTTAATAAAATGCTACTCTAGTATTTATATATCTTATTAGAGATTTGTTTTCCAAAAATGCAAACTACATATAATGATCAAACGTAATTTGGAAAGAAATTCTCATCAGATAAGTTTATCTAAACTCGATTTGGTCGAATTTATTTTTGAAATTAAGTTGCGATAGCGTAAAGTGGGGTTTAAAGGTCTGTAGGTAAAAAGATCCACCACCTGTATCTCAGAATTTTTTTTAAATACAGATGTTCAAAATGTTAAAAATTTTAACTTAGAGGAAAAAAGTTGTATTCAGCGACCTTGATTCTGACCATCGTGGTCAATGGCAATGTTTGAAAATCCATCATAGAAGTGTTTTCTTTTGTTGTAACTTTTTTTGGTTGTGAGCACTGTTGTTTAGTTTACAAGATCTTCATATAATTTTCGTTATACGTTATTTAATTGTTTTATAAAACGTATTGTTAATTTTAAGTTAGATTTAACAGTTTTTTCTAGGTTGTGGATAAAAGCTTAAACGTAGGTGGGGTAAAAAGAACCGACAGAACCTTTACTCTGGCAAAGGTAAAATAATAATGAAAAATTATATTGAGGTAAAAAAGCAATTTTACAAGAGATGAAATAAATGAATAGTTATTTTAACTCTGCTGATGAATATTGCTGACAAAGTACCAGATTGAGGTTATATACACTGATATCTCTGTAAAAAATGTACCCGTGAAATTTATATTTTGCATTGGTTGAATAATGTAGCAATTACTTCCTTATTTAATACCCATTAAAATTAAAAATTAAACATTGTACCTGTTTATCCCTGACCGCCATTTTATCCCGCCTGTGGGGTAAAAAGGATCAGATGACAGTTTTTTAAAAAACAGCAAAAAACAGATTTTTACAATGTAGAATTAGCTGGAGTTTTACTGAATTTAGTCAGATAGTTGCTTGTTTGATATGTAAAATTTGTATTTCTTATGTATTTGATTTTTACAATATGATTGCTCAAAGCTAAATTGGACCTTTGGGCCCGGCCCTACCCTATTGAAAGATATTAAGACAGAAAAATGGTTATAGCTTCAACCTGATTCAACTGATTATAGAGATGTAATTTTTTAATATTTTTTCAAAAATTTGTCATTTTTATCCCATATCGACGGGGTAAAAAGGGACAGCCAGGGATCAAACAGATCCTTTTTCAATTTTGACGAGCTTTTATAAAATAATTGCTACCATGGATTGCTACATTATTAAATGCAAAATATAAATTTCAGAAGCTCATTTTTTAAGAGATCACATCTCATATAATCCTGATCTAGTATTTAGTCAGAATTATTTATCAGCAGATTTGAAATAATTATTAATTTAATTTCTCTCTTGTAAAATTGCTTTATTAAATTAATTCACTTTTTTATTTACTATGTTTCATTATTTACACATTTGAAAAGATATTTAGTTGGTCTTTTTTACCCCACCCACATGTAAGCATTTATAGAGGTCATATAACAACTGTTTAATTTAAAAATAACAATACGGATAAAACCATAGAATAACAATCTGATAAAGCAATAAAATAACATATACTTAAAAATTATATTAAGGTCTGGAAAACTAAACAACAGTGCTCACAACCAAAAAAACTAACTACGACAGAAAATATTTTTGTTTTGGCTGGTTATTCATCATTGGACCTCTACTTTCAAATATTTCCTAACTTTACTTGTTTTTGCGATAACGGCGGCGCATGGTCCTTTATACCTACGGACCTTCAAGCCCCGCTCTAACCTACATAAAATAATCAAAATCTTTTTTTTCAGTATATATTTAACATTTATTGTCATTTGTTTCATGAATAAGAAGTGCTATTTATTTATAATTAGTATGTTTTAATTATATGTTGTATGTTGGAACAATACTTGTTTCCAAACATAAAGGTAGGCATTACGTAAATAAAAATTACACATTCTACTTTAAATTTTTAATCAATACCAAGAAATATTAAGATTTCAACGAAAATTTCTCCCATGTATCCATTAAAACCATTGTTATGATTTTAATTAGATCCAATTACGAACACGAAATGGTTTGATCGCGTTTATTATCGAGGTATGTGAATTAAATCACAATACATGTCTACTATCAGATTTCAATTTTAATTTAACAACAAAATATTACAACTAGTGGTATATGGCATCGTGCTTAAGTTAAATTGCTGGAACTTACCGTATCGTAATAAAATATTGGATAAATATTAAATGTTTTCAAATAGATTATTATAAATACTGTAACTTTCATTATTCTTATTTTATAGATAAAATATAAGAACTTATGAATTGGACGACGATAATTATATATGTTTCCAGAAAAGCAATTAAACAAAACCTAATCAATCGGGTTTGAAATGAATGACATTGTCTAATATTTATAAGAACGATATAAACTGAATTGATAAGTCAAAATTAATTATTTAAAGAATATAAGTGAGCTTTAGAACTTTAGCTAGAATTAAAATTAAAATTAAAATTTTCGATACTCAAAAAAAAAAAATTTTTAGAAACTAAAAATAATTAGACTTTGAAATAAAATAAAATCTTTTTTTAAAACCAATCGTTTGGCAAAACAAACAGAAAGTTTTTTGAATCATTCAAATCGGATGCTTAGTTCTCTCAGAAACTGACATATTCTAGCTCTGTATCTCCGAAACAGCATTCC
Organism: Ctenocephalides felis; assembly: GCF_003426905.1. Lineage (NCBI taxonomy): Eukaryota > Metazoa > Arthropoda > Insecta > Siphonaptera > Pulicidae > Ctenocephalides > Ctenocephalides felis. The sequence continues at coordinate 25,058,936 of NW_020539724.1, read as the reverse complement.
GGGAACACGGTTCAACCGATTTCAGTTATTCAAAAAACATTTGATTGCTGTTGATAAGAAGACGTGCTGATTAGTTTTTGGCATAGGCAGGTCTAGCCGTTTCGAAGATACGGGCCAAAAAGTGCCACAAACGGAAACTCAGTTTTTAGGAGAACGGAGCGTCCAATTTTAGTATTTCAAAAAACTTGTATTGACAAGATGAAGATCTGATTAAATTTTCATGAAGGCAGGTTTAGCTGTTTCGGGGATATAGTGAAAAAAGTAAAACAAAAATGCCATTTGGCGGCCAAAACTGATCATTAGACATATGCACATCAAATTATCATGTATTTTAAAGAGATTTTAACAAATATAAATTTTGTTTACATTTCCATGGATTCCGTACCAATGTTCATCAGTTAGACGGCGACGTGGCGCTTACGCGTTTCGATATTTCGTATACAGTTAAAGCAGTACTGTTGCTTTGAAAAAAAATTCAGAATTTCCAAAATATTTCAAAATAATGAAAACATCTTCTTTCAAGTTTTTTTTTTCTAAAAACGTTTTCTAAAAAATAACTAACAAAAATATAAAAGTTTGAGGGTGTAAAGTTAATCGGAATGCGACACATATTGTTTAAAACATATGTTTAATTTTTTTATTAAATGAAATGCGTCATATCGTTTTATAAAAAAGTATTAAATATTTTTCCCGGCATCTAATTACCGCGCGGAAGTTCAAATAATTATTAATCGAGTCTATTAGAAGGCATTCGCGAGAATTGGTTACGCATCGCTCGGTCAGAAGAATTGAAAATCATCAAATTAAATATTGGCAGTTCCCATAACATTTGTAATTTGCTGTGCAGGTATTTATGAAGAAGTACTAATATCAGATGGTTATTCCCCATATTAGCGTCATTAAATTTTACAATATATTATACGCACTCACAAACAGAGACTAACACATCTTACATCTTTTATTTATGTATATATATATATATATATATATATATATATATATATATAGTAGGGTGGGGCACAAAGATCCAATTTTACTTTGAGCAATTGTATTATTTCTATTTATTCAATTATGTGCATGCACCTAGTGTTAGAACGATAGTATCGATACTGAGTAAGTATCGATACTTTGACTTCGATACTGAGTACTTTTCGAATCGATACTTCAGGCCGATTCTTTTGGCGGTATCGATACTTTGCGCCGATTCTACTCAAAAAGTATCGGCTATATTTTTTGACCCCACCAAAAGTTCGATTGCATTTTATGAAGCCTAGTTTATATAGGTTGAATGCTTCGAAAGATACCATACCCTACAATATTATTAACTTCCCGTAGGGTAAGTTATTGTAATGGGCCGAAAATCGGAATTGAAAATTTTAACATTTCTCGACGTTTTGAAGGTTTTTGAACGTTTTGGCATACCTCAGAAAAAATGGATGTGTGTGTGTGTGTGTGTGTGTGTGTGTGTGTGTGTGTGTATGTATGTATGGATACAAATTTCCAGTCACGTTTTAGGGCGCACGGATCAACCGATTTGAATGGTTCAAAAAACATTCGATTCCTATTGATAGGGAAAAGAGCTGATTAGTTTTTGGCAAAGGCAGGTCCAGCCGTTTCGGAGATACGGAGCAAAGAGTGCAGAAAATAGAAATCGAATTTTTGAGAGAACGGAGTATCTGATTTGAATGATCTAAAAAGCATTCAATTAGTAATGATTGGGAGAAGTGCTTATTAGTTTTTGGCAAAGGCAGGCCCAGCCATTTCGAAGATATGGAGCTAAATATGTAAAAAATGGCAGTTTTTGAGAGAACTAAGCGTCCGATTTAAATGATTCAAAGAACTTTCTGCTTGTCTTAACAAAATAATTGATTTTGGAAAAAAAAATTTTGTTCAATTTTTTTTTTTTTTTTTTTTTTTTTTTTTTTTAGTTTTATCAAAAATATTTCAGATTTTATTTTTAATTCTGGCTATAGTTCTAATATACTTTACAAATATTTTCAACTCTGCAATTCAGTTTATATAATTCTCATAAATATTAGACAATGTTACAATATTTATAATAATCTATTTGAAAACATTCAGTATTCCTCGAACATTTCGGTACGGGAAGTTCCAGCAATTTGCCTTAAGGCACGATGCCATAAATGCCTCAAGACAGAATTCCACTTACAGCTAGTTAAATTTAATTTTTATATTGCGTATTTAATGATAATAGAAGTAATTATGGTAATGTTAAATTTTATTTTGTTTCTCTGTCTATTCTCAATATTTATTAGTTTTGTAAGCCTGCATTATATATTATGCGCGGTGTTAAAAAATTCTGATTATAATTGTATAGTTTTTGTAATTAATTTGAATAAAAATAACTATTTCAAAACAATATAGCGTAATTTTATTTAAGAGTCGCTACTTTTTTATAAAAAAATAAAAACTGATTCATATTCATTGAGTATTTCTATTAAAATTATTATATTTTCGTTTCTATATTCAAAATTTGATACTTTTGTTGAAAATAAGTACTAATTTATATTCATTAAGTATTTCTATTAAAGTTATATTTTCAATTCTAAATTAAAGTCGTTCAATGAAATCATTGAATACTTCTATTGAAAGTCGTCACTTTCGTAGATAGGTAAATATTTTTAATCGTCAAATATTTCTGGTGAATCATAATTTAATTCGAAACAATGATACTTTTGCAACTTCATAAAATAATATAATACTATTTTTTATAATATGATACTTTTTTTTCATTAATGAGTACTTTTCCTTTTGATATAAATTAGCCGACACTATTGTTATAAATGAAAACTTTCGTCACAAAACGATACTATTTTTTAATTAATGAATATTTTTTTATATAAATTAGCCGACACTATTATTATAAATGAATACTTTCGTCACAAAACGATACTATTTTTTAATTAATGAGTTTTTTTTATATAAATTAGCCGACACTATCATTATAAATGAATACTTTCGTCACAAAACGATACTATTTTATAATTATTGAGTATTTTTCTTCTTGATATAAATTAGCCGATACTAAATTCATAAATGAATACTTTCGTCACAAAACGATACTATTTTTTAATCAATGAGCAGTTTTCTTTTCTATGTAAATTGAGTTTGAAATTAGTATCGAAAAATTATTGTTTAAGACTTCTCAAAATATTGAAAATGATGCTGATTTAACAGCATCAAATCCAGGCAATAGAATTTATCATAATATTGTAATTCGATCTGTAGAGAGTTTTAGATCTCTCTTGCACTTATGTTTGATTTTGGTGAAAAGTACTCAATATTCGATACTGAGTAGTATCGATACTTTTGCCACGATACTTTTTTGGAATCGATACTTTGCCTCGATTCTTTTTTCAGTACTTGGTATCGATACTTTGCCTCGATACTTCTAACACTGCATGCACCTACATGTTAATTCTAACAAATATTTTGGATATTATACATTATGTCTAATTTCCAAAAGTCTAATTTTGGAAATTGTCAACCAGCTCTAATTTCGGTTCACAATGTTTTACAAAAACGTAGACAATTTTTTTTTGGTTTCTGTTTTTTGTAAAAAGAAAACAGTTTGCCCGATTGTCTCGAATTGCATCTCTTTGACGTTTTATTTATATTATATTATTATATATACGTACATTCTATTATATTGGCCATGAAGGCGGCAATCTTCATGACATTGAGCTTTTACACCGGATGATTGCTACCTAGTAGAGAGGGTAGTGGATTTGGATCGCACTTATATTTACTGTTGACTTTAGTTTTAGAAGTGAAACAAATATCTTTTTCAAATAGAACTTAATGACAAATCATTAGTGTAATAAGAACTTGCAACAAAGACATAAATTATACCAACAAATCATTGTTTTATACAGTCCGCAGCTTCAAAGGTTAAATTATATCCTAGATAATAGATACGCAAAGACCACATCAAATGGTTTTTTAACTTAAATTGGTGCAGCCGTTTTTGATTGAAATTATGAACAAACCAACTCCTAGTTGCTCCAATCTATAAAAAAACTTATTTGGCATCGAAGATTAGACTACTTTAGTCTTAGTGGGCGAATGCAGTACCAAGAAAATCTATTATAAATACAATATTTACAGTATTGATGGATTTTCCTGAAAAAGATGTTTTACAGAAGGTGAAGAAAAAATAGGAAATAAAATGACTCAACAAAACTTGACTCAACAATAATAGGAAAGAAATAGAAGGAAAAAGATAATACTCAAATTCAGAAACTGAATCAGAAGAGTGGTATTTTTTGGCTTATGGTGAATATAACGTAGGTTAGGTAAAGTGCATCATTTATAAGTTGTGGGCACATGTAGGATATGTTAAAGGAGCAATGTATTACACTTACTTCATATTTTTTAAAATAAAACTAAAACTGAATGATTTGAGGTAATTTTTGTCATTTTAGCCCAAAACCGGGGTTGTAGGATTCATTGTAAAACAATGAGCATTGGTTGAGATAATTTTACTGATTAGATAGAGGAATATATACAGCATTTAGAAAGAAATATAATCGGTGAATCTCAAAATATAACTAGTGAGGTGCATGGCATGGTATCTTAAGGCAAATTGCTGGATCTTCCTTCATTATTAAATCTCTATAAAATATCTGATAATTTAAGGTACATATGTCCAATTAACATTTTTGTCCGCCAAATAACTTTTTTTTTGAGAGTACATTACTGCTGGACTTGCCTTCCCAAAAAATTAATCAGTTTTTCATCTTATCAAAAAAAAATAAAATGTTTTTTTAATTATTAAAATCGGACGCTCCGTTCTCTTAAAAACTGAGTTACAGATAATGACAATGTGAAATATGTTCGTTGGATTTACGTAAAACTATTCCAGTATTTTAACAAAATTCTTAATTGCACAGACGAAGGATAATATTTCACACATATACCTTTTACCAGGTATTTACGCTCTGAATGTAATTAATTACTAATAATTACTAATAATTACAGATTTGTAATGGTCTGTTGGCGTTGTCCATAGATTATCTTTTGTTATCGTACTAAAAGGTCGGTTATAGCAAAATAAAACTCTTTACACTATAATAAATTATTTTGTGCGATAATAAAAATCATCGACACTCATGAAAATTTTATAGCAAGGTTCAATATGTAATGTCACAATATTTTTTTTGTAATTATGATATATGCAAAATAGGTCATTAACACAACGAGGTTGTAAATATTTTTATAAATTTTAAGAAGACATTGTGACATGATAATTTGCGTTTTAAAATATATAGTAATTGATATCATTTTATACGTATTTTTTTGTTAAACGTATCTATAAATTATACAATGTTTGGGAAATTAATTCGATTTGTTTACAGGTAGAAATAAAAAATTTTATGTTTTGGGGACTTATATAGAAAGGTTTGTGTCTGAAAAAAACTATTTATTTCTTGGTCCTTTGGTGGTTGCCCATATATCTCATTGTTTTAATGATCAATTGATAGAAGGAGAAAATTGCAATTCAAGCCAGCAAGAAAATGACCGATGTTTATGAAAAATGGTTAGTTTATAGAGAATGGTTCATTGAATTCTTATCTGCAAATAATCCGCTTTTGAAGGGCATCACCACTCGTGACAAAAAATTACTCGTATGAAATAACATCAAATGCAATATAGGTCATGCGAAAAAGATAAACTAGCCCAAACCACTTCCAGAAACCATTTTCACCAAAAAAGTGATGTTGTCTGTTTGGTGGAACTTAAAAAAATCGTTTCTGCTTTGAGCTTTGAGCTTTTACCGGATAACACTATCACGATTATTTCAAAAGTCTACTAGCATCAGCTAGAAAAACTAAATGCAGCACATCAAAAGTAAAGGCTACAGCTAAAGCTGTTGCAAAAAAAAATTAACAGACAAAGTGTAATGTTTCGCTATGACAACATGAGATCTCTCATAAAAATGGTTGGTCACTCGCCAAAATCTTCTATAGCTTGTATATATGCACCATATGCTCCAGATATTGCTTTATAGGATTATTATTTATTCTGATCACTATAATACTTTAAGATGGTGAAATATTCACCTTAAATGATAAGGCAAAAACACATCGAGATGAGTTTTTTGTCAGCAAAGACCAAAGATTTTATGAGCTTAGAAATGTGACGACAAAAATTATTGGACTACGACAGCTAATATATAATTTTCATAAAAAAATCCGATTTGCTAATTATATGTTTTCTCGACGTTTCAAGTCATTCTGAATCGAATAAAATCAAATTTGGAGATAGTATGTGTGTTTATATGTGTGTGTGAACAGATATTTTCCCGTAAATCGACGTTTTCTCAAAAACGGCTGAAATGATTTGAAAAATTTTAAAGCCATTCGATGTATTTCGATGACGACTAGCGTTTGTCAGTTTTGCGGTACGATCAGCCAAGCCGTTGCTTTGTAAATAGGAGAAAAGTGAATAATTTTTTATCCATGTTTTAGACTACAATTCTGAATCGATTTTGAAAATTTAAAAACCGTTCGAAAGATATTGGTTGGAAATCGACCTAGTTTTTGGTAAATATAAGCCGGGTTTTCTTGTAATGAATTGTTAAAAAAAATTTCGACGTTTTTTATGATTTTTTTTATGCTAAATACCATAGTCTTATAGATCATACTTAAATATTACGGTCTACGACATGTTGTTTAATTTTAAAAATTTGTCCAAAGATTGCAAAAAATTAGACCTTTCATCGACGTTTGCTCAAAAACCC
>NW_020539724.1:25007604-25051173 GCF_003426905.1 Ctenocephalides felis | reverse complement strand
TTCCAAAGTCTGATTCTAATTGATATCTCACAAACACATTTATAATATCTGTAACACATTTATAATATATTTTAATATATAATTATAGTGCTGAAACACTGGCTTAGAACTTATATGGTGTTTGGCCAAAGAGCGCAGGTTTTTATACCAAACTAGTACAAACTTTTGTTATTAAAGCATTTGACATAATCTTATAATGTTTTGGAATGTTTGTTTGCAAATTTACATAGCCTAAAAACCTTTCATCATTTATTTCAAAAAGGAACCTGGCCAACTTATATTATATATCAAATAAATAAAGTGTACTTAAAAATTATATGCAGTTATCATAGTCTAAATAACCGTGCCCAAAAATAAAAAAAAACAATAATAAAAATATTGTTTTATTTAAAAAGAGTGGTTAAAAATGTGACCATCTATCTCTAATGTAAGGCGATGCCTGGTTACACATCTTTTTTTTATTTTTTACATTTCAAATGCTGTTGCATAAAACAATTTCTAACTTTACTTGTTTTTGAAATGTTTGTGGTCAACCTTTTATTATATATTATATTTAATAAAAAAAATTCATAATTTAATTACTATTATTCGTTATACTCGTTTAATTACTAATGTTCTGGATCATTATTAATGGATCGATTTAACCGTAAAATAGACCAATAATATGGTAAGGCTATGTTGTGTAGCAGTTTTCATATAAAGTAGTACTGAAAACTGTTAAAATCCCATGAGGTTGCTGTGGAGTCAGGCGTTTTAGATAGAAAACCTAATTTAGAAAACGCACAAATGTCAAAAGCAAAACGATGTTATCATAACTGCATCTTTAAGATATGACTTGATAACAAATGAGTAAAGTTGCATTTTATGTGTAAGACGCCTGATCGCACAGCAAATACATGGAATTTTGACAATTTTTGGTACCATTTTAATTGAAAACTGGAGTGTAGCATAGCCTTTCCATGACATTGATCTATTTTACGGTAGAAACGGCCCAAAAAAAATTAAAATGAGAGTTTTTATAAAGTTTTAGACGTAATTGTAAGTTTTGTAAAGTATTAGATGTAATAGTTGATGTCACAACTCGAGACTAAATACAATACGTGCCTTTTATTTCTTACTTGAAATGTGAAAATGCATATTATAATCATATGAAACATTGAAACTTAAATTTTGTTTCTTAATTTCTGCATTTAGGGCAATAAGCGTTAGAATTCTTATAGTAGAAACTAATGATGAAAGGCCATTGAAACATGGAATTGATAATAAAGTTCTGTTTCAACCTTTTAGGCAATTAACAGTGAACGACAGATCAGGAACCATTCAATAATATGATTAATTTATTTGATAAGCTTACCTTGTGCTAAAATAGAAGTAAAACCTATCGACTGGATCACAATAAATAGAGACCACAAATCCATTGTGAATGTGAGAGACCTGAAAGAATAGAAAAAGATTAAAATTATCACGTAAGTTTCATAGTTAAAAAAAAACTTTACTCGTCAGCAATACTACTATAACATAAATTTTATAAAAATCCAGTTAATGACTGAATAAATATTTTACACATAATTATGAATAAATTAACAAGGTATATCTTCGCTCGAATCAATAACAAAAACAATGATCATACACTACTTACTTATTTATTAAGTAAAACTGATTTTGTATAATGTAAAAATCACTCTTCTTCAGAGCTCATTATTTATTCAGAACATGAGCAAATTTTACGCATTGTTTACGTTCAATTATAATAATAAAATGTTTTTCGTTTATTGAGTAAAAGATATAAAAAAGAACAGTAGATTTTGCCAGATCAATTCGCTTTTTATAAGTCTGAAATAAACTTAATTAATTAAAAAAATATTTATTAACTTCCCGAAGGAGAAGTTTATGTTTTATAAAGTTACTTTTTGTATATTTTTTATAATTATAATTAGGTAAGCTAATTAAGTAGGTGAAACTAATATAGAGTAAGCGCAAAATTTTCATATAGTATATAGTAAAAATAGATTAAGTTTAGAGTTAAATAATATAAAATACATAAATATTTTAGTTATATTACCATGCTATTAGGCGCAATTAATTGATTTTTCTCTAAATCCTTCATATCTTATAGTCATATATAAATAAGTAAATGAATAGGACTTTATCGAATTGATTTCAAATTTTTGCTTTAAGTTAAAAATATTTGCAGTCTGCATTCCATAGTCTTATCACGATTTTTATGATTTTTTTCTTGACGGTAGATACCATAGTCTTATAGATCATACTACAATATAAACGGCCCAATGACAAGACATTTAATTCTAAAAATTCTTCAAAGTTTGCAAAAATTAGTATCGTTTTTTTAGCATTTGTCAAAATTAGACCTTTTATCGACGTTGGCTCAAAAACCCCTGAACCGATTTCAGAAATTTTAAAGCCATTTGATGTATCTCAATGAGGACTATCGTTTGTCAGTTTTATGCGACGATCTGCCAAGCCGTTTCTTTGTCATTTGGAAAAATATGTTAAACTTTTCGTCCACATTTAAGCTCATACTAACGATACGATTTTAACCAATCAAAAACTGTTCGGACGATATTAGTTGGGAATGATACTAATTAGTTTTAGGTGAAAATCTACCGAGCCGTTTTCTTGTAATTAACTGTTGAAAATAACTTAAGCCGATTTTCATGCAACTTATTTTGGCGATATATACCATGGTCTTATAGAATTTACTGAAATATTACAGCCTTCCCACAAGTAGTTTAATTTTAAAAATTCATCAAAGTTTGCGCAAATGAGTAGTTTTTTTTGACTTTTGTTAAAATTAAAATTAGACGATTTACTTGGTATAACGATAGAGTGTTCGTTCGTTTCCAATGATGTGTAATAAATCCACTCGGAAAACTTTTAATCACTCATAATTTTTTTTTTATATTTTATTGATTAAGTCGATCATTTACACATATCGGGAAGTTTATGTAACTTTCCTCAAGGCAAAATACGAATACCAACTAGTTATTTTTGGAGTTCATTTGTAAAATTGCTTTGGTATGTATAAGAACTTTAAACTATCATAATTTTTTTACGTGCTAAATTACGCACTGAAATGAAACCGTCAATTTTGGAATTCATAAAATATTTATGGTTATAAATTTTAATACTACAATTTTGTTTTGTCAGAAGAGTACACATAAAAACCAAAAATGAAAAAAATTTATACGATATTCTATTTCCTGACTACCACATAATACCTACATATTTGTTTGGCGGTCTATCTATTTATTTGTCTACCAGTCGCACAGCCTACAAATCTATCTCTCTTCATGTCTACGTGTCTACCTGTCTACCTGCCATACTATCTATCACTATTTCTCTATTTTCCACCGGTCTACCTGTGAACCAACAACCTGGCTACTTGTCTATCTATCTATCTTTCTACTTGCTCACCGGTCTACCAGTTCTCCTGTGTACCTTTAATTCTATTCGTATATAAAGCAATAATAGAGATTTATAAGGATCATATGGCAAGGTAATTTTTTAACTTTTTTCCCTGCAACATCAAAACCGCTGGACCTGTCTTAGCAAAAATTCAATAAATCTCTTATTTTATCTTTACAAGTTTTATTTAATCATTCATATCGGATGCTCTGTTCACTCAAAAACTTTATTTCTATTTGCTTTCTCGAGAAACTAATCAGTACATTTTCTTAAGCATCTGTATTTTTCAAGAAGCGTTTGAATCCTATGGACAATTACCAAATGGCTTTTTGAAAAATTCAGATCGGTTCATTCGTACTTTCAAAAACGCGGAATTGTATCCATACATATCCATTTACACATACACAAATAAAAATTCTACGAAAGTTTCATTTCGATTTTTTGCGACTACTATAACTTGCCGTACGGGAAGTTAAAACTTAGACAGGTTCATTTATCATTGATTTTAATAAGTAGCCAGAAAGTTTAATCAATTACAAATATACCAGTGAAACCATAATAATAAATAATACGATTCACAGCCTCACATATATTATTTGCAGTGTTATTCCATAATCGCAAATTTTAAATAATTTATCAACAAATGCCTTAGCCACGAGTACAAATATATCTACAGTATCAATATTACATTGGCAAATATGTAAAATATTATTTCAAGGCAAAAGAAATTTTTAGATAGATGCTAAAAATGCTAATTTTATGTTAACATCTTAACATGTAATTCAATGTGATTTACAATGTTGATCATTGTTGAACGACGGCTACCGGAACAAAAATGAATCACAACTTATGTCATTAAGATCGTAATTATTTAAATTTTTATTGTAATTATTATAGTATGTATATATGTACTAACGTACTAATTTTTAAAGCATAATTGTACCAGAAGACAAAAAGGTGTATTTGTTTTAAGACGAGTTGCAACTGCCTGATAATTGTAAATTGTCGACATATTCAATAATAATTGAAATATGTATCTATCCAGAACAAAATTTAAACAATTGTTTTAATAATAAAATTTCTGTTTTTGTTCGCACTAAAAAATACCAAATAGATCATCTCAAGAAGGCCAGGAATGGGCCAAAATACCCCAGATCCACTTTCGTGCTGCGTGTTATGGCTTTTCGCCCGTTTGAGGACCATAATTTGGGCTTCCCAAAAGAAGCCTTTTGGAAAGCCCAAATTATGGTCTTCAAACGGCCGAAAAGGTGGCATCTTAGAACAAATCTAAACTAATTCTAAAATTTGATGTTATTTTCGACATTTTTGCTTTTGAACAATAAAATTTAAAAAGAAAATGAAAGAAATAAAGCGCTTTACTTTGTTGCATTACTTATCAGCCACCCTGGATCTATCCAGAACAAAATTTAAACAATTGTTTTAATAATAAATTTTCTGTTTTAGTTAAAAACTAATCAATGCGATTTTCTATCGATGTTTTTCAAACAAACTAAAATTTCTTTAATTGCATAAATTTTAAAATGTACAAACGGATGGTGCTTGTCCAAAAAGCATGGCATATTTCTAATTTTAATGATTTTTTTTATAATTCAAACAATTTTCGTACCATTATATTTCTGTTTAGACTAAACCATGAACTCTAGCGACTAACAAGTGCATTATAACCATAACACAATTATGGTCAGGACAATCTATGCTCGTAACTGATTAAGACAATCTTCATCTTATATTTTTCCGATAACAAATAACAGATTTTAAATTTCCAAAATTAGTTCAAGATATTTTAGGAAACCGTGTATAAACAATTTGAATTTATCTTTTCATTAATTCGATGTAACTCGATAAGAACTAGCGTTTCTCAGTTTTACGCGACGATCAGCCAAGCCGTTTCTTTGTAAATACCAGAAAAGTAAAACAATGTTGACCACGCTCTAGTCTGCAATTCTGAATCGATTTTAAAAACTCAAAAACCATACGAGAGTTATTGGTTTTTGGTATTGTTGGTATTATTATTGGTTTAACTGATCAGTTTTTGGTGAAGATTCACTAGCGCAAGTTATTGTAGGGTAGGGCGGGGCTAGTTGAGCAAATTTTTACTTAAACGGATGTAGTTTCTCAATGAAAAGTCTCAATAAGTTGCTATACGGCTTAATGGATTTGTTGTTTATCGCTTAACAAAAGTGTTAATACTATTTTTTGGTAATAAGTAAAATTTAAATGCTACAGCTGTTTAAATGCAAAAAGTCAAGTATGCTCAATGTACCCCATACCATAGGTGGGACAATTTGAGCACTAAGAAAGTATAATGAAATCATAGGTTCAATGTCAATTAGTGATGAAATAAAATAAGTTTTTAATAACCAGTTCTATATTTATAGTCTTCATTGACAGAGCAAACAAAACTTATAGTAATTTTCTTTGAATAATTAACCAAAAGTAGAATCAACAAAACAATACGATATTGTTTTACCATTATATTCAGTATTTTTGTTTAAGATCATTATTTCTTTATATTTACTCATAGACTTAGCTTAAATCTTAAAAATAATAATTAATTTCTGGAAGTTAGTGGTAATTGTCTTAGTGACAGAACAAGTTTAGCAACTATGCTCAACTAACCGCAACTCGGAATTTCAAAATAAAAGTGAGTTTATAATAAAACCGTGAGAATTATACCCAGAATCTCTGTGCATATTAAAAGTACTGTAATTATATGGAATAATGCCATTTACCTGATTAAAAATAAATAACATTTGACTAAACCAGACGAAAACTAGTGATGAATTACTTTTTTACTTTTTGGTCTCAAAATAAATAAAACGTCCGTGAGCCTCACTCATTTGTCCAGCGGCCACTAGCGATCGCGGTATGTTTATTTCTCCCAAACTTCTATCTTTCCGCCATATAATGCCTAAACGAACGGCGAATAGTTTTCGAGATATTTCGATTGCTCAATTTGCCCCTATTCTCAACTAGCCCCGCTCTACCCTAATTAATTGTTGAAAAAAATTATTCAACAATTTTTATGATTTTTTTTTTGATGATAGATATCATGATCTTCTAGAACATACCCAAATATCACCGTCCACGATCAAGCCAAAAATCCTGAATCGATTTAAAAATCCAAATTTTTTTTGAAAGATATTATTTAGAAGTTGTGGTGATAAATTTTGGAAAATGATTGGGCAAGCATTTTCTTTGTAATTATCCGTATATCTTGTCCTAAAAAACACACTAAAAATTTTTACAGCATACACTTTGTCATTGTCAATTCATTCAAATGTAGAATAATAAACTAAAATTTTAGGATATTTAAGCACGTGTCTGTGCAAATTAATATAATTACAGATGATTTAAATGTATTTGAAAGATTTCAATTGAAATTCGTAATGCTTAGATTTAAATGAAAGCCAAAACTATATTTTCGAAATAAACAGTTTTCAGCTAGTTATTTTTGAAATTGACAGGAAATGGACTTATTAATCATGTTCATAAAATGGTATTAAGGTACATACATATTAACTGTTGATTATATCATTTCAGTTATCGTTAAAATTAAATGTTAAAATAATGAAACTTTATAATAACAAAAAATTAACATTTTAAGGTATTTCAAATTTATTTCCAATATCCTGCGTTAATAGAAAAAAATATCATTTACTATGCATTTAATATGCAAAATATAAATGAAATTGTATCAAATTTGTTTGTAAAATGTCATTAAGGGTACATTGCATGCTTTATATAAATCTATTTAATAATTTTATAATGACGATTTAAATAATCAGTTTTATTTAGATTTACCATTACGGTCAATGACTTTCGTGAAATAAGTTTTTTATTTGTAATTATGTTTTATCGCTCTACATGCTTTTTTTAACATATTAGGCATAGAGAAGCTATCGATCTAGAGATTTACACAAATAGCTCATTTATAACAGATAAAGGTTTTATTTTATACAATCAAATCCGATTCTTCTTTTTATTTTTTTATCCATTTATTTCTTTTGGTATTGGTATTTTGCCTTGAGGCAAGTTACATCAACTTTCCAATATGTGCAAATAATCGACTTATTCAATAAAAAGTAAATCAATAAAAAAAAAATAAAATTAATTGTTGAGTGATTAAAAGTATTCCAAGTACATTTATTACACATCATTAAAAACGAACAATCACGTTAACTTGGAGTATTTTCTAAAAGCAAATTTTCAAAAATCAACAATTTTCATAATTGAACCAGTTTCCGTAGGACTTTAATGGTTTAGTATGTTCATTAAGACCAAGCACTCTATCATTATACCAAGTAAATTGTCTAATTTTAATTTTAACAAACGTCAAAAACTACTCATTTTCTCAAACTTTGATGAATTTTTAAAACTAAACTATTTGTCGCAAGGCCGTAATATTTCAGTAAGCTCTATAAGACCATAATATATATCGCCAAAAAAAGTTCCATAAAAATCGGCTTGAATTTTTTTTAAACAGTTAATTACAAGAAGATTTTCACCTAAAACTAATCAGTATCATTCCCAAATAATATCTTTCGATTAGTTTTTTATTTTTTTAAATCGATTCGGTAGTATGAGCTTAAATGTGGACAAATTACAAAGAAACGACTTGATCGATCGTCGCTCAAAACTGAGAAACGATAATTCTCATCGAGATACATCAAATGGCTTTTAAATTTCTGATATCGGTTCAGGCGTTTTTGAGCAAACGCCGATGAAAGGTCTAATTTTGACAAATGCCAAAAAAACGATACCAATTTTTGCAAAATTTGACGAATTTTTAAAGCTAAACGAGTTGTCGTAGGGCCATAATATTTTAGTATAATCAAGAAGACTATGGTGTATCTACTGTCAAAAAAAATAATAAAAATCGTTGAATTTTTTTTTTAACATTATTACAAGAAAACCACCCGGCCGGTCTTTATCAAAAAATAATCAGCACGATTCCCAACCAATATCTATCGAACGGTTTTTGAATTTTCAAAATCGATTTAGAATGGCGGGCTTAAACGTGGACGATTTTTTTTTATTTTTCTGCGATTTACAGATCGGCCGATCGTCGCAATAAACTCAGAAATGATCTACATGCTGTTTTTCAATATAAATTAAATAATATTTCTTAATGTGGGGTAAATAATATATTTTAATTTGGGGTAAATATTGTTTTTTATTGAACTCATATTGGTTTTTTATGTGTAGTAAATATTTTTGATTTATATAGATTTTATGATGCTTTCTAATGTGTGTTAAATATTGATTATAATTATTGATTGTAATTATTTTTAAAGAGCTCATTTTAGTTTTGCATGGGAGTTTCATATTATATAGTAATATTGGGATTACATTGGTTTCGGCGCCCATATTGGTTTCAATATTGGTTTTATATAGAAAAACGTTAACAGAAAAATTTTAGGGCAATATTGATAAACTATTAAAACAACTATATTGCGCAACAATTTATTCCTACGTTGAAAGATACTTATATCTAAGTGCCTTTCCAAGTAGAAATCAATTAATCAATCAATTATGAATACACAATAAATATAATTTTTAAAAATAAACTAATTATATGCATTAATATTACATATATTATTTTGAATAAAACTTACCTTATGTAATTAATAATATGCAACAAAATAAATAAATGATTTCACTTTTTTAAAATTTTTACTAAAATTGCAAAGTTTGCACTACATCACTTCACAATATTAAACAAATCACTTAACTATTTTATGAATTAACTGATGTAGATTTTAACAAAGTTTCACTCAGATATGTCATAAAACAAATTTAATATAATAATTTATAAAATACAATGAAGGCATACAACTTGTAAAGAATTTAAGTATTATAAATCTAAAAAAATTCTGTTATGTGAAGTATCTCCGATTGTGATATATGATATCTGTGCGGATGTTCCAGACAGACTGATGTAAGATGTGAATATTGAAAAGTAGTTATAAGATATACAAACACGACCGCCGCTTAAAAGACTTTGATTGAAAAAGTCATCCTTGAATCGTGACCATTACGTGCAATGTCACTGCTGGTCGTGCATATATACATATAAACAAATTTTTCTTAATATGTACATAAATATTTAAAGTAAAAATA
This sequence comes from Ctenocephalides felis, assembly GCF_003426905.1. NCBI lineage: Eukaryota > Metazoa > Arthropoda > Insecta > Siphonaptera > Pulicidae > Ctenocephalides > Ctenocephalides felis. The sequence goes on along the minus strand of NW_020539724.1, from coordinate 25,041,603 downwards.
TTACTATGAAGTAATCATGCCTTAAGGCAAATGCTTGAACTTTCCATAATTTAAAATTATTTAAAGATTTATAATTTTATTAAAACTTTGAACAAATTTGAAAAATTTAGATTTTTTAAATTTTGAAATTTAAATTTCTTTTCAAAGTAATTGCGCTGCGTTGCTGTTTTAGAGACAAAATATAGAAGCGTGTAAGCACTGCGACGCAGTCTAAAGGTTAAACATTATAAATCTTGGTACGGAACCCAAACATTCTAGTGGTGCATGGCATCGTATCTTAAGCCAAATTGCTAGAACTTTTCGTACCAAAAATTGAATTTGTTTCAATAAGCAAACTATTCGGTCAATCGTCTCGCAAAATTAGTCATCGGTATAGACTAATTTGACAAAGGTCGCAAATTTTTTGTAGATAATAAATTGATAAGATTTAATCATAATATTTCCGAAAAACCCGGATCTGATTTTATTGAATTAGAAAATACCCATAGTAAAATGAATCATTGATAAATTATTTTGCACTCGATTTACGCAAGAATCAATAAAAAACGTAAATTTTTGACATTGGTCTATTCCGTATTTTCCAAAAATAACTCTTGATACTTGTGATCATAAGTAATTGTTTGGAATTACCACTGCACGAAGGTAAATGAAACAGCGAATGATATTTTTCAAAAACTAGGAATAAATCAGCTATTTACTTGTATATATTAATGCAAAATCTACTACTACTATTTTCTTTTTTTTTAATTTTTATTTGGTTTCGCTTACTCTGAGCATTTAGCCACCTACAACATTTATTTACATTCTACACTAATATTTTTATATCATATTCAATTTAGATTCTATCTTCTTATATTACATACTTTCTTTCAACTTATCTTCTTCACTTAAACCCTATTCTTCTTCACAGTTCAACTTATCTTCATTCTTCCCTTTTTATCTTTTTTACTTCTTTTTACTATTTCATTTTTTTTTCAATTCTAATTCAATTTCTATACATTCTAATACATTAACCATTTTTTACATACATCTTACAATTGAAATTCTTATACATTTTTGATATTTTATATTTGGAAGCGCCAGGGATCGAACCAACGATCTCCGGCATGTGAGTCCGACATGCTACCTCTGAGCTATGTCCGCCACACACTACTACTATTAGTAATACATAATAGTAATGCATACTAATATCCATTGATAAATACAAAAAAATGCGAATCATTTTTGAAGTTGACCAATTACATACTATTTCCGAAAAATGTATAATTATTCAAAACGAAATTTAACCTTTATTTTTGAGTTTTCAATTCTTCAAAATTTGCAAACAATGCAAAATCAATTTTTTTTAAATATATTTTCCAAATTAGTATAAAAATAAAGAAAATTACAAGTTTTCCAAATTAAAAATATGGAAAATAATATGTATTTAAATATTTTTTTACAAAATATTTGAAAATTTGTATTAGCAATTTAAAAATCAATTTAAAAATTGAATTTTTGTTGTAATTTTTACACTTTTGCAGATTCAAATTTCAATTATTGTCTTAATGTCAGATGATCAAAAACTTCTAAAATCTAATGTCTAAACTTCCAAATAGACTAGCAAGGCAGATATTATATTAAATTCAGAATAAGTGGTGTATGGCATCTTGCCTTAAGGCAAATTGCTGGAACTTTCCATAGCAATTTTTATTCAAAAGATTTTTTTAAAAATTAAATTTTTGTAAAAAATGTTTTGTTCCTATTTTGAAATATTTTGAAAATTTTGAAATTTTTTACAAAGCTGCATAAAGACAAAAAATTCGAGGCGCGTAAGCGCCGCGTCGCCGTTTAACGGACAAACGACGTTACATAACCCATATAAATGTAAAAAAACTGATACACATTATATTAAAACCTCCATAAAATATCTGATGATTTGATGTTCATATATCTAATGATTATTTTTGACCGCCAAATGGCATTTTTGTGACTTTTTTTATTACATCTCCGAAACCGCTAGACCTGCCTGCTAAAAATTCATATACCTAAATGTTCAGAAACCTTTGAAACGTAAAGATATATAAAAATTTACATTTTCGATTTTTTTGCGGTTACTATAACTTCGAGAAGGTAATTACCCTACGGAAAGTTCAAACATTAGAAAAATGTTCTAATGACCTATTTTATGACTACTGAGAGTTGCAAAGGAATATATATATTTAAAAATATCGAAGCGCGAAAACGCCTCATCGCATACACTCACGGCCAAACGGTGCATAACCGATGAAAATACAAATAATATTGGAGCTAAATATTGAAATCCCTAAAAAATATCTGAAAAATTTATTTGCAAATGTCTAATGGTCATTTTTGAACGCCAAATGATATCAATTGGCGTCAAATCGTTATTTATTGCTGAACCTGTCTTCCGAAAAATTTAATCAATTCTCCATTCTATCAATGGAAACCAAAAGTGAATTATTGTTTAAATCATTCGAATCGGACGCTTCTTTCTCTCAAAAATTGAGAAAAACCTGCCACTTTTCACCCCGAATCTACAAAACGGCTGTGCCTGCCTTTGCTAAAAACTACTCAATAGGTTTCAAATGTTTTTTAAATCATTCAAATCGGTTGATCTGTGTTATCGAAAACTTTGGCAAAAATTGTATTCGCACATACATACATACTACACGTATACATACACACGCATAAGCCCTTTTTTTTAAATATGCCAGAATGTTTAGAAACCTCTGAAAAGTGAAGATATGCAAAAAATATTATTATATAAATAAATAATGAAATCTACCACCTAACCTGAAATATTTTAAAATTGTAATGAATTTTATAAAATTGTTTTATATTCTTTTTTTGTATTAGAATTTACATCGTGTCATGTCTTTCCACAGTTCTTTCTCAATTTTATTAGAACTTTGTTCAATTTGTTCGATGAATCATTTTTTTAATTGATTGCTTTGCAATGCAATTCAATTAAAACTGCAGATATAAAATAGAGAATATATATGCGGTTTATATTGGTGATACAGAACAAAAGATATAAATCTTTATGTTGATGGGCATTTGTAATAGAAATTTTTGTTAAATAAAATCATTAAAATATGATGAAATTTTAGAAGTAAGTGAACCAAGTGCGGCCGACTCTCATAGATGACTTCAAAGGAGCGACAGTGTAAAAATTGATTTAGAAATGTTCTTGAATGTTAAAAGTTTTATTAATGATGATGGTGTCAAATTGAACTTGATTCGGTTTCTTGCTAATAAAACCCAAAAGTTTTATGAATGACAAAAGGTCATTAATCAAAACATTACAAAACATAGTTATTTAGTTCCGTGAAAAAAATGTCTTAGATTTTTCAACACAGAGCTGTACTTACTTAGTTTTCAACCTGATAGTTTGCATAAGTAACGATTTCACAAGTTATAAATATAAATAATTGAAAAATATTTTAAATTAAAAGTGTGACTAGTATATGAACATTTGCCTGATTTATGATCACGATTTTAATCAATGGTCAGTTTTAATCAATCAGTTAAGTAAAGAGATATAAAATATTTGTGCATACTACTGCATATACAAAGAAACAATTACCTCTTTGTTTCACGCTTTCAGCATTAAACAACGTCATTGTCCTTGAATCTATTTTTTAATTGCCAGATAACAAATAAAAAGTTGTAGTGACAATAAAGATAAATATTTAACTTTATTTGTGTTTCTTGGTTAATAAGTTGGTCATTTGCATAATTCTATCAAAATTACATTATTGTTAAATATAAAAAGAAAGTACAGGAACTACGAACAAAATGGCACGGTGTTTAGTTTTTTAATTATATTTATTTGATATAATAAGCAGTTTCGATCGTTTTTACTCATATAGGTTTCATTGACTACCAGTAATATAGTCTCATAATTAAGTAGGAACTATAATAACAAATGTATTTATTAAGGAAAAATGCAAATGATTATAAAAACCATTTTGTCCATATAGCATAGACAATATTCCGTATAGGGTAAGGACATACTAAAATACTAATTTTCAAGCAGGTTGTTCACAAATAACTCTTTTCACCGGTGGACATTTTGGTCCGTTTTTATCATTTTTGTAATAGAAGTTAAAAACGAAACACCTTCGACATGTTTTAATTTATTTTCTTGGCTCGTGATTGCTCGTGAAACAGTACTATGTCATTGTGTCCATTTTACGTATATCATTTCAACCGAAAGTGAACAAAATTGCATTATTAATCAAAATTTTGGTCGTAAATTCTAAACTACCATTTGGTTTTCTAAATTCTAATAGATTATCCGAATACAAGTTAGAAGTAATGAGTATATTTTTATAACTCAGCAACAGTCTCCAATAAATTACTGTTTAAATACAGCATGTTTGGATTATGTTTAGCTCCGTCATAACCACAATAAAAAATATGTTCTGGCCCCTAATTTATAAATACTATAGATCAATACGCCTTCAACATTTCTTGATTATAGTGAACAGTCTAAATTCGGTATTATAATAAATAATTAATTATTTTCATAACTTTCTATAAATTTGAATAGTATCAAATGCCTAACTGTAAATACTTTGTATTAGTTTCAAATGATGACGTCATAGCTGTCAATGGAAAGTTGAACAATTTGCAATTTTTACCAAGTGCTCTTTAAATACTAAATCTTCACAATGAAGTTCTATAAGGATTGTAAAAAATGGCAAAATAAATATTAGATTTGTGTTGTTCTAATCTATTGTTCTTAGAGTTTATTCTCATTATTGACTTAAATATGTGAATAGCTCATACTTTACATAAGTGTTATGATAATGACAGCCACTCCCACATATATATATATATACATGAATGTCCATCTTTATTTCATGGAAACAAACGCAAAACTAGCTGTAAGTGGAATTCTGTCTTAAGGCAATTAAGGCATCGTGCCTTAAGGCAAATTGCTGGAACTTCCCGTACCAAAAATTATTATTTTTTTAAAAACGATTAACATTTTTGAAAAAAATTTACTTTGAAAAAAATAAGATTTCTGAGAAACTATAAATTGGACAAAAAATTACTTTTTTGAAAAAAAATTTTTTAAAAAAAATATTTTTTTTTTAATTTTTTTTTTTTTGAAAAAAATTTTTTTTTCTTTATTTTGACATATTGTGGAAGATCTGAACTTTCTTTTCAAAGCAATCGTACTGCTTTAACTGCATAGAGACAAAATATAAAGCGCGTAAGCCCCGCGTCAATGTCTAATGCATAAGCATTGGTACGGAACCCATAGGAATGTTAACAAAATGTATACTTTTTGTTAAAATCTCTATAAAATATCTGATAATTTAATGTGCATATGTCTAATGATCATTTTTGACCGCCAAATGGCTCATTTTTTTACTTTTTTCTCCATATCTCCGAAACCGCTAGACCTACCTTCATGAAAATTTGATTGATTCTTCATCTTGTCAATACAAGTGAAATGTTTTTTGAATTATTCAAATCGGACGCTCCGTTCTCTTAAAAACTGAGTTACCGTTTTTGGTACTTTTTGCCCCGTATCTTCGGAACGGCTAGACCTGCCTTTGCCAAAAACTAATCAGCACGTCTCCTTATCAATACGAATCGAATGTTGAACTATTCAAATCGATTGATCCGTGTCTCCGAAATCGTCGACGAAAATTTGTATCCGCACATACATACACATACATACATACATACATACATACATACATACATACATACACCCACACACACACATACATCCATTTTTTCTAAGGTACCTGCTTATTTGTCTTGCAGACGCGTAAATACACGTAGGTAGACACTTTCTACCTATTTACCTATTTACATTCTATTGTTCACTTGTCTACCTGTCTATCTGTCCACCTATTTATCTGTCTAGCTGTCCATCTGTTTATCTATCTAATTAACCATTTGTTTACCTGTCTACCAGTCCGCCTATGTACCAGCCTACTTTGTCTACCTGTATTGTTCATCAGTTTATCAATCTACCAATCAATCTGTTCAACCTTATTACATGTTCACCTGTCTATCTGCCTACCTGTTTACCTGCTTACTAGTTATAACCGCCAACCAGCCTGCCAATCTACTTATTTTCCTTCTACATTTTTGCCTGTTCATTTTTCTACCTGTACGAGGTGTGTTCAAAAAGTACCCGGAATTACTAATAATTAAATTTCGCGGGTCTGGAGTGTCTGATTGTCAAAATTTTTTTTCTATTGTGTTGGTATACATGCCCCTAAAGTATGATGAAATTTTCAGCTATATTCACTGTTTACTTTGTCTGTGGTAGTCGCTAAGGTTCGACGTGTTTTTCTGAGCTCGGCGATTTTTACAATGGAAGAATTGAAAAGTCAAAGAATTTGTATTAAATTTTGCGTAAAAAATGAAATAAAGTGTTGCAAAGTGCAAAAATTCACCAGATATGGCTCCGTGTGACTTTTTCCTATTCCCAAAGTTGAAGAGACCCATGAAAGGACGGCGGTTTTCCTCGATTGAAGAAAATCGCCGAGAGTGCTCAAGGACATATCAAAAAGTGAATATCAAGGGTGCTTCGAAAATTGGAAAAAACGCTGGCATAAGTGTATTATATCTGGGGGGGACTACTTTGAAGGGGACCACATTAATGTAGACGAATAAATAAATATTTTTTTGAAAAAACGAAAATTTCGGGTACTTTTTGAACAGACCTCGTATACCTATCTAAAAGTATACATGTCCAACTATTTACCAAAAATTATATTTGTATTTAAATCAATAATAATAATTGTAAAAATCATCTGAGACCAGCAAATATAAATTTTTGCAATGTTTTTTTGCGTCTCTCAAACCATTGGCCCTGCCTTTGCAAAAATGTAATCAATTCTTCATTCCACCTACAAACGAGTAAAATATTTTTTAATTCATTCAAGTCCGATATTTTTCTCTCTCAAAAACTCGATTTCTATTTTCTGCACACTTTTCTCCGTATCTCCGAAACGGCCGGACCTACCTTTGTCAAAATCTAATCAGCACATCTCCCTATCAACAGGAATCGAATGTTTTTTGAAATTCAAATCGGTTGATCGGTGCGCCTGAAAACGTGGACGAAAAATTGTATCCATTTATACCTACATACACACACCTACACACACATACACATACACATCCATTTTTTCTGAGGTATGCCAAAATGTTCAGAAACCTTCAAAACATCGAGAAATGTAAAAATATTCAATTTCGATTTATGAACTATTACAATAAGTTACCCAACGGGAAGTTAATTAAATAAAAGGTTTGAATCGCAATTACTCATAAAGAATATTATTTTGAATTAATAAAAATAAATTATTTTGCAAATTATGAAGTCCTGGTAATGATTATAAAATTGTTTCATTTGTACTGCGCATACATGCGCAAATTACAATTTTAATAATACTTTTTGATAATAATTTATAAGACAATAATTCTGTCTGTCGAACATACTATTCCGTCGGAAATTAGAACAAAAAATATCATAGAACCATTTAATAATTAAGACAAATACGAAACAATGGATCTTATGAGATAAAATATTATGTAAATCTTATTGTTACTAACATTTACCTACGCTAACTTCGAACCATTATCTTATGTGTTAATTTTTAAATGGTGCATAAATGTGTAAAGAATTTTTGTTGCAGGGTAATAATTCTTTGAGTAAACCACATGATTCAGTTTGAAACTGAAGCATAACGCTTAGTATCTACAATTATTCTACTAAAAAAATTGACTGATAATCCAGGTGTTGTGGGGCATCGAGTATTATTATTATGATGAACATATTTTTGATTCAAACGAAATCGCTAAAATTTCAGTACAACTGATAAATGTTAAGAAGCAAAAACAAAGTGAACTAGTGGGGTGCATGGCATCCTGCCTTAGGGCTAATTGCTGGAACTTCCCGTACCGTAATTAAATACCTTGGTACAGAACCCAAAAAAAGTTACACAAAATGTTTACACATGATGAAAATTTCTATAAAATATCTAATAAATATTTTTGACCGCCAAATGACATTTTTTAACTTATTTTTATTGAGAATCCATAACCGCTGGACCTGCCTTCCCAAAAATTTTATCAGTTCTTCATCTTGTCAATACAAGTAAAATATTTTTTGAATTACTAAAATCGGGTGCTCCGTTCTTTTAAAAACGGAGTTACCATTTTTAGCACTTTTTGCCCTGTATCTTCAAAACGGCTAGAACTGCCTATGCCAAAAATCGAATGTTTTTTGAGTAATTGAAATCGGTTAAAACGTAATTCCGAAATCGTCGACGAAAATTTGTACCCGCACACACACACATATCCATTTTTTCTAAGGTATGCCAAAATGTTCAGAAACCTCTGAAACGTAAAGATATATAAAAAAAATATTTCAGAATTTTTTGTGATTGCAGATAGTGATTAACAATTAAAAATAGTGATTTTGCAAAAAACTGATGATTTGTTCGAAAAATTAAAACCACATATGTTTAAAAAATAGCATATAGAAAAAAAAGATTAGATATGCCGTACCTCATCAACACTTAATTTGTGAAGATATAAGTGGAAATACATGGTCCTGCAGAAACAATGGATGTATTTAAAAAACTACAACTATTAAAAGGCGACAATAACCAAAAGTGCTCACAGGACAATAGTGCAATCCAAAAAATCTAACAACGAAATAATATAGTTTTGTTATAGATTTTCAAACATGGTCTTTTATCTCCTGACAGCGATGTTGCTTGATGTAAGGCGATGTATGGTTACACATCTTTTGCTCTCTTTTTTTAAATATTGTTCTTAAGAAGAATAGTACAATAATATAATATTATAAAATTATATAAACTGAATTGCAAAGTTGAAAATATTAGAACTTAAGTCAGAATTACAATTAAAATCTGAATTATTTTCGATATGCAAAAAAAAAATTTTTGAAAAAAAAAATTGAAACCTAATTTTTTTTCCAAAAGCATTTATTTTGTTAAAACAAGCAGAAAGTTCTCTGAATCATTGGAATCGGACGCATAGTTCTCTCAAAAACTGCCATTATTTGCACATTTAGCTCTGTATCTCCGAAACCGCTGGACCTGCCTTTGCCAAAAACTAATCACCACTTCTCCTCGTCATTACGAATTGAATGTTTTTAGATCATTCAAATCCGATCTCTCAAATACTCGATTTCTATTTTCTGCATTCTTTGCTCCGTATCTCCGAAACGGGTGGACCTGCCTCTGCCAACAACTAATCAGAACATCTCCTTATCAATAGGAATCGAATGCTTTTTGAACCATTCAAATCGATTGATCCGTGCGCCCGAAAACGTGGACGAAAAATTGTATCCATACATACATACACACACACACACATCCATTTTTTCTGAGGTATGCCAAAATGTACAGATACCTTCAAAACGTGAAGAAACGTAAAAATTTTCAATTTCGATTTTTGGACGGGAAGTTAATAATCACAAAGAATTTGCTAGGAGAATCTAAACATTTAAATTGACTTCATTTTAGCGGTTTTTGAATGCTCAAAATTGGTTCAGTATTTAAATTTTGCCCTTTTTGCTAATTCTGAATAATCGGCGGTTCAATGAGTCTTTATCGATCTTCATCAAATATTTGAGAAAACGACGACAAAAGGTGAAAGTTTGACTAGCATCCTATCTTTTTTCAAGTTTGGTGTCAAACGAAATGAGCCAATCGGATTTTCGGACGAAAACATTCACTTCTCATTCGAAATGTTGAAAATCTATATGATATTTTATGTATCAATATCTATATGACTTTCATTTCTTATTTCATGTATTAATATCTATTGTAGCAATGATTTGCTATCTTAATCAATAATGCATTTTTTAAAGGAGTTCGTAGGGCATAGTTACGCGCCTATTTTCATAATCACAGTCTCAGGTTCAAAAGTTCGTCATATTAAAAAAAAAATCGTAAAATAAATGATAGTGCGATGACTAAACTATGAATCACAAGATTTAATCGGAAACCTTGTGCTTGTTACTGCAATGCCGCGGAGGTCAATAAATCGGAAATAAAAAATAAATTAGATTAAAACTGGATTTTTTGCAATATAAATACATAATGACAGGTGATATAAAATAATCACTTAAAAACTTTAATATTAACAACTTCCTTAAAATTTAATCAGAATTCAATCATTTATTTAAATGACAAATTCAAAGAAGAGAATCATTAATTAAATGAATAACATAAAATTAAAAGCAAATTGAAAGTTTATGTATTCATATTTCTATTCTAATTAATAAATTCTTTGAAATTTGTTTAGAAAATTAGAAAGAAAGGGAGTACAAAAATAAACACGCATATATGTGTTTATATATCTTATATATATATAAGATTCTTCTGTAATGATGTATGTAAATTACTTCTCCTAAACGTTTATTCGGATTTTGATAAATCTTTCTGAAATTTATTAAGGGATTTTTTAGAATGTATGTAATTATAAAAATATAGTAATGTTGTAGAAATAAATGGATAAAATTGCCAAAAACAGCATTCCATTGTTTGAGATCGAAAACAATTTGATACATTAGAACTGTCATTTGCCAAAAATGTCGATTCACTTTAAATTTGAATTTAGTTTAAGCGAGTCTATACAATATTAGTATATATTATCCATATTCATCATTCTGAATAAGAAAAATATAATATCTACAATATTATTGCCGAAAACCAGTTAAGATGTGCCGGAAATTAAAACAATATAAGATACAATATATGTTTGGCAGATGAAATTATATAATTTAATTTAAATAAACATAACATAATTCATAATAAAAATAACACAATACGTCCAAAGCTGCATACACATTTATTTTAAACTGACGCATGTTGTATTTTGTTTTACTTTACCAAATTATATATATATTAAAGAATATTTCTACTTATTGAAAAAATTATTTAGAATTTTGTTTTATGTGTCAAAAATTCATTTGTTTCATCATGATCCTAATTTGAACAGTGCCATACGAACTAGAATTAATTCACCTAAGATTTTAACTAAAGTGATAATGTTTATTAAATTATTAGTAAGCAAAATGTAATTTAAAAAAATGTTGCCAAAAGGCAACTAATATAGAGTACGCGGTTTATGAAAAATATAGTCTATTATATATTATATAAATTATTGAAGCAATTACATTGGTTGGAAATAACAAAGGTAATATTGTTCTTTTACCGTAGATACTATATTTATTCTTTCTGAATTTCTTATACTGATCAAAAAACTGCAGTTTCCAAAACGTATATAGCTTATGCTAAGACCATAAATGGAAGGACATTAAATAGAATATTAAATAGTATTGAATAGGATATTAAAAAATTTGGAATTGTAGACGTAGGGACAAGACAACGTCTGCCGGGTCATCTAGTATATATATGTATATATACTAGCTGACCCGGCAAACTTTGTTTAAGCATAAAAACTATTTCTACGATTTGTTCAAAGTCCACAAAAAGCAAAAGGTCCTATTTGACTTTGAGCGGTTGTGAAAACCAAACCATTACAACAAATTACGCGTATCAAACAAACAACTATATGACTATATTCAGTAAAAATATGTTTAGTTTTTCAAAAAAATTTAATTTCGTTCTTTTTACCCCAAAGGCGGGGTAAATTGGGACGGATAAGGAGCAAACAGGTCTAATAACTGAGCTTGATATTAATGAGATTTTACAAAATAATACCTACATTTTTCAAACAATGCAAAATATAAATCTCATGGATCCATTTTTCATAGAGGTAACACTGTAAATAACTTAGATCTGGTATTTTGTCAGAAATGTTCATCAGCAGAGCTGAAATTACTATTTATTTAATTTATCTTTTGGTAAATTGCTTTTTATAACTTAATTTATTTTTTATATGCTTTTTTTATTGTTTACACCTTTTTCAGGATGAAGATTTAGTGAATCTTTTTCACCCCACTCAGGTGCAAGATTTTATAGAAGTTATATAAAAAAGTGTTGAATCTCATTTAAAATCAACAATACATCTTATAAAACAATTAAATAACGTATACTTAAAAATTATATCAGGGTCTCGTAAACTAAACAACAGTGCTCACAACCATAACAAATAACAACAAAAAAAATACCATTTTGTTATTGATTTTCAATCATTGCCGTTTTTCTTCTGGGTATACATCTTTTTTCTTCCACTTTTAAATATTGTTGTTGAAAAATTCTTAATTTTACTGGTTTTTGAGATGTCGACGGTGGACCTTTCTACTCCTGGACCTTTAAGCCCCGCTCTACTCTTCATAAGAAAAAAGGGCAGATAACATTTATCTGGATGGTTTACTTTTGATGGCCACATATAAATGTTGTGGGGCTTATTAATAGTCATGAAAAGCTTAATCTGCAACTGATTTTATTTGAATCAAATTGGCATATTTGGAGATTCAAATTTTTTATATATTATCACCGCGTCTTTCATTAATTCATTATTTTTGAAATATGCTGTGTTATGCCTTGATAGATAAAAAAACAACTGTGTGGAAAAACTTATAGCATTGGCATAGACTTATATGATACCGAATTTCCTCTCAAAAACTGTGTCCTCTCTACATTTTGCCCATTTTTTTGAAAAACTTGCTCTTTCTGCAATCCATCGATGGCAACATTTTCGTCGCCAAAAGCTACTAATTGGTTTGAAAATAGTTCAGCGAATAGAGCAAATGAGTTTAAGTTTATCTATGTGCTCAAAAAAATTTAAATCAAAATTCAGTGATCATCTATCGAGCTGGATAAAAATTGCTTGGACTACTAAAAAGAATATTATGGAATAGAAATTTACGGTAGTAAGTTGTTTGTTTTGTTGAGTTGTTTAAAGTTTTTTAAATTTTTTAATACAAAAAATTAATGTAAAGATGATTGGTCGCAAAATTTTTAAAAAAATATTTGTGGACAATCCTTAACAAAAATAAATTATTTTTAGAAGATAAATTGAAGCTTTTTTTATAAACTAAAAAAACTGAATTCAAATATTGCAAAATAGTCAATGCTTATATAAACTGGTCGCAATGGATGTTTCTAAGTTCAGAGGAAGTTTTATTCTAACCACTCTCATTAGCCATTTTTAATGGTTATTATAAATGATAATTTGTAATGTCAAGCACGATTTTAAATTGAACAGTGCATTAGATTGCTTGATGCATGAAGTAATATATTACTCAACATATGAGCAAACGATGCCAACACAGAATTCTAATTAAATAAAATTATTACGCAAAAAATGCATTCAGTCATTTAATGATGAGTACGTAAGTAGTGTAGAAAATAATCAAATAATATCTATTCTGCACATTGTGGTTAACAGATTACCATGCTGCGAGTGGCGTCAATTGCATTTTTAAATCGAAATGTGATATATTTCATTGCCTATTAATAACTTTTTTATCTCATTTGCTTCAAAATGTTTTAATTTTAGGATTTCAAACAACTGAAAAAGATATCTACACTTTTATTATAGATCATGAACAAACAATCCTAAAGACGTTCCAAAGAGCAATTTGCTCATTAAAAATCGAATTGCACATTCACTAAGAATTATATTTGAAAATATATTTTAATGAATTATAAATGTTTGCATTTAAATGCTAAAGAATTAGAAGCCCTCTAAGAAAAAAAAACATGCATCAAAATATTGTGAAAATCAAGCCCCTAGGCCTATTGGGCAGGTAGTAACAGAGTTTTTTTTACAGTAGAATCTTGAAAGATATTAAAATATTTTTCTGTCTCGATTGGACATTTAAATCGTTCTGCATATAATGGCCATAGATACTGTTGCACTATAAATTGCAAATTATTTAAATAGTTATGTAGAATAATGTAAAATCACACCTGGGGTTAGTTGTAACAAAATCTTGTAGCTAGATGTAAAATGTTTTAAAATGTTCCAAGTCAAGATGTAGGTAATTGTTTTTATTTTCTGCATAAAGATAATTATAAATCAAATCAAAATTGTAGACGAATCAACTCCGAGTTGCTCTAATCTACAAAAAAACATTTTTGCCATGTAAGATTTGGATTACTTCAGTGTTGGTGAGCAAAGACGCTCCTAAGGAAAACTAATAAACAGACGTGATAGAAAATCTACAGTGTTATTGGATACTCTTGGAAAATAAGTTTTATAGAAAAAAATATGAGGACAAGTTGAAGAAAAAAATGAAGAACATAGTAGTTAAAAGGTGAAGGGACAAATCAAAGAAAATTCGTCAGAAACAAGTTGATATTCAAAAACAGTATCAAAAAAGTGGTATTTTCTGGCGTAGTGAATATTACACACAGATAATGTAGGTTTGGTAGAGATTTGGGCATTTGTAAGTTGTGGGCTGTGTGGCATCTACTTACAAAGATGTCAATTTTGTTGAAAATAAACATAACATCAATAATTAGAGGTGTATGTGCGTTTTTTCTTTGTCGTTACTACTTGATCCCCTTGAGATGTTACAACTAGCCCCAAACGGGTAACTTGTAACACCGCATTTTCTCTAGAAAATGATTAATTGTAAATAATGAGCATTAGTTGTGTAATCCGTATTGCATAAAAATATAGTTTGTGAATCTTAAAATATAATGATTTGAAAAAAAAAAACGGTTGAAACAAGCCGCTTGATTCCCTATATGATTGTGTTTACAGAAGTACTCACAAATGTAAGCAACTTTAGCTCGACGTATTTTCAAATATAATTTTTAGTAAATGGACAAATAAAACTTTAATGAGTTATTCATGTAGATTTCTTTTTTCAGTTTATTAATTTTATATAAATAAGCGACGTAACAAATTCCCAAAACATAGAAACACATAAAAATAATATTAAGAAATGAAATTATAACTAATAGTAATATAATAGTCTAAATTCATTAGAATTTATTGGAAGAGTTGGTGACGGTATCGTCACCACGTGGTGACGATTTGAATGAAATTTTGAAAATTAGATTTTCAAATTTAATAAATCCTAGTATTAAAAAAATATCATAATTCTCAAGTAAAAAGCTATTTTGAAAAAGACGAGTGAACATTTAAAATGTATGGATTACAAAAAAATAATTTGTTATTTATGGCATGCCATCCTTGCAACCTCATGTTTCATAAAATTGCAGCAATTGAATATTTAATTACTAAAAAAATTATATTTTTTAAAATTTTACAAATAGAATTTTTTAACTTAAAAATATTTAAATCTTATTGAAGCTTTTTAAAAATCACATCTATCTTGAGGACTAGCTCAAACTCGTTCGTTTAAATAACAAAGCAGTCCTGAGTATGGATATTCACATACTTTTAGTTACTATGCATACATATAATGGAACTTACATTTTTTATAATATACTCGTATTTGTTTCAAAAGAATATTTTCAAAAGATGAACGATTTAACTGAATCAATTTATTTAACTGTGGTTACATTAAGTCATTAAGGCTATTGAAGTCATATGAACATTGAATACATAGTCATTATTCACGTTTGAATGAATGGTAAAAATTCATATACGACATAGTAAAAAGAGTTGTTATGATGAAGACATAGATAAATGTGCATGAACAAATATGAACATTATGTAATTGATATACAATGGAAGATTGGATATTATGAAATCATATGATATCATAATTTAACATAAGTAGAACACTAAATCAACTATTATTACATCCTGATGTGCGGGAAACCAATTAACTGTAGTTGAACAATTTCAATAAAAATTGATTACAAATGTGCAATTATTTACCTCATATGATGTTTTATGAAGTGAAGTTGACGTTATAGAGATAAGTTACTTGACAGTACTTTATTCAAAACCAATTTATATTTCTGAATTACAACTATTATATCATAACTAGTAAGTAAGTTTAGGAGCTTTCACTAAATCATTGTAAGTGGCATTCCGCCTAAGGAAAATTAAGGCCGATCTTTGCCAAGAAACAAATTAGCACGATGCCTTACTAATATGTTTCAGAGAGTTTTTGAAAACAGGTTTTCAGAAAGCATAGTCGTGAACTACTGCGCACTTTTCTCTTAAATTTAAAAAGGATCAAATGTCATTTTTAAAAACAATAAGTAAAAAACACATATCTACAATGATCAATTATCTGGGATGAAATGTGAAATTGAACCTTCGTGCCCCGTCCTAAATATTGTGAAAGAAAGTTGACTTACGATAACAGCCACTATAGTCTAATTAGGCAGTGATTAATTTTAGTTTTGTTTTTTATAAATTAATTGAACATTTTATGTTAAATTTTTACTCTGTTTGAGTTTTTTTTTTAAAAAAGTATTATTTTTGTGTATCTGGAACTTCTCTACGATATATTCCGAGAATAATTTGATGTTATTCACACTGACTTCAGCAAAGCTTTTGACAAAATTGATCAAATTATCTAAGATTGGTCTTAATTCTTCAATTAATTATTTTTAAAGTTGTTTTCAAAATCGTGAACAAT
This sequence comes from Ctenocephalides felis, assembly GCF_003426905.1. NCBI lineage: Eukaryota > Metazoa > Arthropoda > Insecta > Siphonaptera > Pulicidae > Ctenocephalides > Ctenocephalides felis. The sequence continues at coordinate 25,025,108 of NW_020539724.1, read as the reverse complement.
TTGACTATCTTAACGGATTTTTGAACAATTTTGAAAATGTTCCTCAGCGATCCTTTCATGGTCCACTACTATTTATTATTTTCATTAATGACATATCAGAAATTATTAGTTGTCCACATCTATTGTTTGCAGATGATTTCAAATTATATTTCAAAATTAATTCCTTTGATGGCTTATTATTGCAACCCCAACTTGACTCATTTCACTCCGGGTATGTCTATAAAAAATTACATCTAAATATCTCAAAATGCAAGGTTCTTAGTTTTTTATATAAGCGCGTTCCAATATATTTTGAAAATAAAATCTATCACACCTGCATAGATAGATGTAATAAAATATCAGACTTAAAAGTTTTATTTGATTCTGGTTTGTCTTTCACAGACCATATTGCTAATCAACGCAAGCCCTTAACGAATTTCATCGAATGGTTTTCAAATTTTTAAAATCGATTCAGCTGTTCTTTAGAAAACGCCAACAAAAATTAAATATTGTCTCACAAACTTATACACATACTTCATCATTATATTATTATAGCCAGGCGGTACTGAGCCCGACATACTCATAATTCATTCATCTTAATTAATTTATCAGACAAAAGACCTAGTATGCGTAAACGCATTTCCTTCCCTATACAAATAACTCCCATATTTCATCAAATTTTGTTCTAATGTTTCAATTCTATTCATTCAGAATGCCTTGAAACGTCGAGACGTAAAGACATAAAACTAGCAATTCGGATATTTTGGCAGAGAACATACTGTTTCTGCGGAATATATAAAGTATTTATTCATAATTAATTATTATCACTGCATGACAATATTTTTTTCATGATATAATATGACAGTTTCAAAGTGATTCGAGAAGACATAAAATCAGCAAGTCGGATTTTCTGGCAAAAACATAAACTCTTCCTTTGAGACGTATGATTAATAAGTAGGTATGCATTCATATTTTCTTTTCGACTGGCTATATAAAAGCATATTTATTAAATATCTAAGATGAATTCTTTCTTTCATAACTTATTACCACATTTTTTTATCGAAATAATTATAATTATACTATAATAGATATTAACAAAAATGAAAATTAAGTTATTTAATGAATATCCTAAATATAGTTCAGATTAGAAATTCATAACCATTAGTAATTGACGCATTTCATGAAACGTCGCATGACATATGACCTTTATTTGAGAACTATCATCTATTTTAAAGATGTATGTATTTTCTACAAACATGAGATAAATCAGAGATGAATTCTAATAAACTATAAATTCATATATGAATTGGAATATGCTCTGTAACTCAAACCTGTTAAAAGGAGAATAAATAATTTTAGCGATATACACATTTGTTATTCAAAAACTGATATAATTTTTTTCATTATTTGAATGTCTAATACTGTGCTGCTTCTGTCTGGACTCATGATGACTTAAGTGATAAAATAAGAAAAAAAGACGTTATTATAACTGATAATTGATAAAAACACCTTACTGTTTAAAGAACGGCATTACTCAAGTGGCCCATGTCTGTCCATAAATAGTGGCCCACTTCTATCTACAAATTTCTATTTTTGAATATGCCTCCCATAAAAACACAAAGTTTACAATCGGCAAAAATAATTTTGCATTTCAAAGATTATATGTCCGAATTATTTTCAATATTCAAAAAATAACTTTAGAAAATTAAAAGAGAAAATTTGCTTTCTACAAACATAATAGTTTTGTCAATACAAACAAAAAGTTTTTTGAATCATTCAAATCGGATGCTTCATTATCTCAAAAACTGCCAATTTTTGCACATTTAGTTCTGTCTTTGCCAAAAACTAATCTGGGAATATGAATGTTTTTTGAATAATTCAAATCGTTTAACCGGTGCTCCCAAAAACGTCGAAGAAGAATTTTATCCGTACGTACATACATACTACATACACCCCTACACACAGACACATCAATTTTTTCTCAGGTATGCCAAAATGTTCAAAAACCTCTGAAACGTGAAGATATGCAAACATTTTCATTTTCGATTTTTTGCCCGTTACTACAACTTACTCTACGGAAAGTTAAAAATTGACCTCAACCATACTCTCTGAACTTATCTAAGAAGATTTGAATAATTCATTTTGTTTAATAGTAAATAATTAGTTCTTGTATTATTCTTTGAATTGTGTTTCAAAAATGTATAAATTGAAAGAAACAATGTAAATTTTCACAGATAGTCATATTAAACGAATGCAAAACCCTTTGCTTTGAATTGATTATTATGCTGATCTATAATTTTCTACAGAAAACTATTATTCAAATATTTCCAATTTGTATCTTTTAAACGAATTTCAGTTTCAGAGATCTATTTAAGGGCTTTAGAAACAAACGTACTAAAAATATCCATTATATTTTTACCTTTATCTATTATTAAAATATATTACCAGTAATATACCGACATCAAATATGTTTATATCGAATGAATGATTCGATACTGATTACTGAACTTGTAATTGCAATTAATTAACAGCATGATATTAATTGACCTAGATTGATAAAAATCTATGTCTGATATTTGCTTACTCTGGTTGATTGCAATCAGCACTTGCAAATTCAATTATATTTTTCTGCAGGATTTCGTTCATAAACACCCCATAATATTTATTTAAAAAACCACAATATTTTTCATTGCTCCCAAAACTGCTGACTTCATCTCTACGGAAGATTGTGGGACTTCACATTGTTCCATCAGCGCGATAAATATAGCACCATGCGCGCACGGACATTTGATGGTCAATTAATTGCCCGATATAAGAAACCTTACAACGGAGTATAATTTTGTAATTGTGTGCGTTTCTGAAGATATTCTGTGGCGTTATTATTTTCATTTAGCGGCTAAAATCTGGTCCACATGACTAAATTTATTAAAACTTTCCAAACAAATAAAACTAAATTAAATTCTACCCATTTTTTACTTTTTACCAGGACTTTTATATAAAATAAAAACATACCTTCCATCCAGGTATTAAGGGATTTTAAAATCATATCTACAAGATAGGATTTTTCAAGTAAAAGTTTATCAAGTAACATCTGATTTCCACAAAATAATGTCAGGAGTTCCACAAGGTAGTATTTTTGACCTTCTTATATGTTTTATACACAAAGGACCTCCCATTACTTGAAAATTTGACACTTGCTACATTCGCTGACGATATTGCCATACTAAGCAGTAATCACAGTGCTGATCAAGCTTCCCGACAAACGCAAGAACATATCAATAAACTACAAATGGGGCTTGCCAAATGGAATATTTGCATAAATGAAACCAAATCAGCTCATATCACATTTACCCTGAGAGAGGGTGCTTGTCTTCCAATTTAAGTCCAGATTCCGAAACAGAACATAGTGAAATATCTTGGTCTCCATTTAGACAGCAGACTTACTTGGAAAAGCCACATAAAAACAAAAAAACAGCAAATAATGATCAAAATTAAAGAATTTGATTGGCTACTGCGTAAAAAGTCTAAGCTCTCTGTTGAAAATAAGTTGCTGCTATATAAATCAATCATTAAACCAATCTGGACCTATGGAATTGAGCTCTGGGGATGTGCTTACAAATCAAATATAATGCAGAGAACTCAGTCAGAAATTTTACGTACAATTCTTAATTCTCCGTCGTACGTAACAAATGAAACCATTCACAGCGACCTCAACATGAAAACGGTGCATTTAACGTTCAAAGAATTCACTGGACTCACATTCGAACCCATTTATAGTTGACATTACTAAACCTTATGGCAGAAGGAGATTGAAACGATAATGGCCTTTAGACTTAGTCTTAGATTAGATCTAATATAATATTATCATAGTCACTGTTAAACTGAGAAGATCTCATTGGAGCTTTTCTTTGGCATCGCTCTTAAATATTGTCATTTTAGCTCATAGGAATCTTTATGTATTTCTGATAAATGAATTAATCATTTTTGGGCCAAGCTGATTCAATGGCCGGAAGCGCCGAAAAGCGGCCGAAATGAGAACCAGCCTCATTTCACCCGGCAATTGAAATTATAGGAAAATTCGATAATATAATGGCAGACCACATAAAAGAATTATTACAAAACCACATTACAAAGATCAATTGCTTTAGAAACTACGTGTCACGTTAACTGGAAAATCGGTTTTAAAATGAATTAATTACTATCCTTGCAATCCAAATTCAAAATTTATATTAAACTTGTAAGTGGAATTCTGCCCTGTGGCAAGTTGCATAAAGTTCCCGATAAGTGTAAGTAATCGATTTAATCAATAATATTTTTTTATACAATTTACCTGTCTTTCTATGTTTCTGTCTACCTGTCTTTATGTCAACATGTCCTCCAATATATATTCAATGCCGTCAACCAGTTTACCTGCCTGCCTGTTTACCTGCCTACTCGTTCAAATCTACAACCGTATACCTGTTTACTATAGTCTTCTTGTTCATCGGTACATGTGTATACTTGTTTGTCCGATTGCCCCTCTACTTGTCTATCTATATACCTATCTACCTGTTTACCTGCCTACCTATCTGATTGTTACTAGCCAACTTGTCTATCTGTCTACCTGTCTATCATTTTTCAGTTTATCTATTGTCTACCTGTCTATGGCTCTACCTGTTTACCTGCCTAACTATTTACCTATTTGCCAATAATTTAATTTGAATATGGATCAACTACTTGAATTTGTAAGAATCACATTTGACCTATAAATTTTATCCTGCTTGCTTTTGCAAAAATGTGCTCAATTCTTTCTTTTCATTATTTTTTGCACTTTTTGCTCTCCGAAACGGCCTGAAATCTGTCAATGCCTAGAACTAATCAGCACATCTCGCCGTCAATTAAAATTGATTATCTTTTGGATCAATCTAATCAATTGAAATCAACAAAAGAAGCAAAAGATTTGAAAATTACAATAATTTACATAAAGATAAATTTAAAGTACGAGAAAATTTAGTTGGTGAAAAAGCATGTAAGATTTTTCTGTATAACTTCCTAATTCAAAAGTTCAACTATACTGGATTCAGCTTTTATTATATGAGGGGATAAATTAATTAAACTATGATCTTTGTATATATCATTAAAGCCACTATATACAATTTCTTTAGCGGTTTACCATTTATGAGACAAATTTTAAAAAATAAATAAAATACTGACAAGGTAACCATCAGGTTTACTCTTCGAAGCCGCTGGACCTGTCTTTGCCATTGACATTGTATTTTGAATTTTTCAAATCGGTTCATCCATACTCTCGAAATCGTCGACAAAAAATTGTCTCCGCACATACACACACATCCATTTTTTCTTAGGTATGCCAAAATTCCCAGAAACCTCTGAAACGTGAAGATATGCAAAAATGTTCATTTTCGATTTTTGGCTCATTACTATAACTTACCCTACGCAAAGTTAATAATCAAAAAATTGCTTCAGATCTTCAATTATTGAAGAACGTTTAAGTTATTTGTTAACTATTGTGATAGAAAGAAAAATTACCAATTGATCATTTGAGAATTTAGGAAATAGTTGAAGACTTTCATTAAAAAATCGCATAGAGTTAATTTTTGCTCGCACAAATTGAATTATTTACAGTCAACCGAGACCTCTTAAATGTGAAGTTTGATGAAAGATGAAAGTCTCTTACTGTCTTAAATGTTATAAAATATATAAAAATTAATATTATACTCTGTGTTGATTATTTAAGTTGGAAAAACTTTTTTCATACCGTGTGACCCATGCTTAAGTGTCATGACAAATCATCCCCTAAAGATAAGGAGGTGGTAAATACAATTGTATAAAACGCCGAGACATTGAGAAAAACAATCAACAGTTCGTTTCTTTTGTTCCCTTAGAAAAGTGAAACGCACATACAAGTTCAACACTTCCAAAAAAAGTTATTCTGAAGTGATCATTTGTACAATAAGGAGTGCTTCAGATAAATAAAAGTGAAAAGTTATTTGAATAGTGTGAGAAGTTTCTTACTAGGTAATTCATTTCTTAGTTATTTGATTAAAATAGGTGACAAAAAATTATAATAAGTAATGCGAATTTTAAAAGATAGGTATACATAATCAACTTAGCCATTAAAATATTCAACGGTTTAGTTTGAAAAAATATTTTCACTTTTGCGAAGACGATTGCCAACTCATGCCTTTCCAACATACTTATAATATCTGTAATTGAATAATTAAATCAATTTGTTTAACGCATTTTATTTTATCCTTTTTGTGTTCTGGAAATGTATTTTATTTGAATGTAATTTGTAGATTCTGATTAGAATCGTTTGAGTGCGCGACGAAATTCTAAACTTTGATGAATTTTTATAATTCAGCCGCTTTTCGTAGGTCTATAATATTTTAGTTAGTCGTTTCGGACTATGACATATATCATTGTAAAAAGTTCCATCAAAATCGCCAAAAAAATATCAACATTTAATTACAAAAAAACGATCTTTACCAATCAACACGATTCCCAACCAAAATCTTTCAAACAATTTTTGAATTTTTGAAATAAATTCAACATTGTGAACCGAAACGTGGGCAAGAACTTTTACACTTTTTTGCTAATTGCAAAAAAATGGCTGAGCCGATCGTCGCGCAAAACTAATCAATGATAGTTCTTGACTAATGACTTTTGAAATTTTAAAATCAGTGCAGCAGTTTTTTAGATGACGTCGACAAAAGGTCAAAAATCGGCTCACATACACACATATATACACGCATACACACACTAACACGCGCCAGCATACTTTTCTAAATTCGGCCTCATTCGATTCAGAATGACTTCAAACGTCGAAAAGATAAAATTAGCAAATCGTATTTTTCTGATGGAAAAAAACTTTTTTTGGGAAGTTCTTGCAAATTAGTTTTTGGTAATTTTGGTATAGTATAACATGCTACGATAGGCGATTTTGGAATGATGGGCTATGTCAAAAATTCAAAATTCTATCGCGACAAGTTCATAAATAAATTTTTTAAATATGTTTAAATTTTGGAATACATGCACACACATGCTTTTTCCAATTTTGGTGTTAAATTTGTCTTTCCTGACGCAGACATAGGACAAGAAAAAAATGAGACAAGAATAGAATTTAAAAAAATAAACCTGCTTAATTTTATAATAAATATAATTAATGCTGAAAAGTTGTTTTCCATAAAAGACTCAACCATTAACACTATATTATCAGAATAAAAAAAGGAAAAAGTAGCGTATACGCGTGCATGGTGCAAAATAATATATTAGATTGAAATTATAATTTTTTATTGAGTTAAAACTTGTAATTAAATTTAATCGAATACTTATATCTATAAATAAAATATTCATTTCTGAGAACTGTTCAATTAGTTAAAAGTTTAGTTGCTAATATTGTAATAATGAATACAATTTGGGTAGTACTGCCCAACTCGATTCCGGAAATAATAGCATGAAGAATATCCCATAGCCATTTCTCATCGCAGTGCCCGAAATAGGCTATTTTGAATAGGAAAAATTTTTTTTTTCAAAAAAAGGTAATTTTTTGTCAAATTTATAGTTTCTCAAAAATCTAATTTTTTCGAAGTAATTTTTTTTCAAAAATGTTAATCGTTTTTAAAAAAAATGATAATTCTTGGTACGGGAAGTTCCGGCAATTTGCCTTAAGGCACGATGCCATACGCCCCACTAGTTAATCTATATTTTTAAGTAAAAAAATTAACATCGATGCTGCACGACGTCAGGTTGTCCAGAGCGGACTTCGAACTTACGACCCCGTACATACGAGTCCGTGCGTTTGATCGTAACGCCTTGAAATACCCCAATAATAAGTTAAACTACAGCTCAATATATTGTCCCCACAATTATTTTTATAGTTCACACTTTCTTTGGAATTCCTAAACCCAAACTTTTTTTGCTCAAACCTGATGCTTTAAAAATGTTTTTTTCAAATTGCCGTACTTTATTATAATTTTTTTGCCATAGAATGCCACAATTTTTAAATAAATAAGCCATCCATATAAGAAGTTAAGTAGGTCTTGAAAAATCTAGAAAAACAGTCAATAAATTACTATTTGACCATGTTTAAGTTCATATCACGACAAATTTGTTAAATGTAACTTGGATTGTGATAGTTGTCTTTTTCTGTTGTAGCATACACGTCATTCTGCATCACAATGACGTCCGCGAACGTGTTAAGATAATTAAATCAAGATCTAAGACGTAACGATAAATTTCCGATTTTACTTTTTATCTAAATTTCAACGTAATTTTCTTTTTTTTCAGGTTTCAATAAAAATCACAATGTCGTTCAAATGGTTATCGGTAATAGCGATATTCGCCCTCTGTTTATTGGGATACAGTTTTGCCCAACTGACATTCACACCAGTTTGGGGGAAAAGAGCCCCAAATCCACTTGGGAATATGCAGGGTACTCAAGACTGCAGAATTTCAGCCGAAGGCATGATGCTCATGTATAGGCTAATACAGGTACTGATTTGCATTAACTTTAAAAAATAAAAAGTATTCTTGTGTGTCTCAGAACTTAACGTCTTTAGGTTTTTATTTTTTTATTCGAATTATTTTACTATAAAACTGCAGAAATGTTTTGCCAATTCTGCCAATTACAAAGAAACGTGCAAAACTGTCCAACGATAGTTCTTATGATCTTTATCATAGAATGGCTTCTAAAGATTCAGATACATCAAATGGCTTTTAAAATTTTGAAATCGTCTTAGCCTTTATAAACGTCGACGGAAAGTTGAAAATCAATTCACATACACACACATAATTTTTCTAAATTTGGTCTCATTCGATTTAAAATCACTTTAAACGTCGAGAAAACATAAAATTAGACAATCGGATTTTTTCGCGAAAACGAACTTCTTCTTCGGGAAGTTCAAATCGTATTTTATGTCATATTTAGTGACTACTATCTGTATTAGCTAGGTAAAAATAAAATTTTAGAAGAAAAACTTCAACTTTGTATCTCACCTTATGGCCAAAATATTATTGAAAATATGACATTTTCCTTTTCAAACTCAATTTTTGGCGTAACCATAAAAGATATCGAAAAAGAAATTACATGATTCTGCTCACATTGGCTTAGAACACATAATGTAGATTAATTGATGCTAAATATTTATTTATTACTAGCTGACCCGGCAAACGTTGTTTTGCTAAGTAAGGTATATTCTAAACAATTTTTAGAGAATCAAAAATATTAATACTTTAAGTGTTTTATAAGGATGTGTTGTTTGAATGTTATATACAATAAAGTATTATAAAAACATTAAACCCCATTAGTTTGTCTGTATTTTGTCAATACAATCAAACTGGAAGATTTATACACTTTCTATAGAAAACATGGTATAATCCAATCCAAGTCTTTTTTGGTCTTTCGACTTACTGATTACGTTTCAAGTTTTCCAGATTCTTTTTGGATTCTGTATTTTGTATATAATTGTAAATAATACTACTGAGCTATTAAAAAAAATTCAAATTTCTGCGAGAAGAGATAGAAAATAAATTAAGTATTTCATTTTTGACCTGCTTTTTGAAGAGTTTCAAGTAACATTCGATGAATTAAAGTAAATTTAATAAAAAGTATATATTTAAAACAGGGCCAGGCACAAAGGTCCAATTTGACTTTGAGCAAATATAAAGTATATTGTGAAAACCATAACACAACAAATAACACATTTCAAACGAAAAATTGTCTGACTACGTTCAGTAAACTGCCTTCAAAATGTCTTTCAAAAATTTGTTATCTAGACCTTTTTACCCTATAGGCGGGGTATTGTGCTGAAAAACTACCAACGGAAGAAAATACTTTTATTATGGATTTTCAAAGATTGCCGTTTATCTCCCGATAGCAAAGTTTTCAAATCAAGGTTATAGCTGGTTATATATCTTTTGACCTCTACTTTCAAATATTGTTGTTAAACAATGCTTAACTTTACCAGTTTTTGAGACATTTATCTCCCGATAGCAAAGTTTTCAAATCAAGGTTATAGCTGGTTATATATCTTTTGACCTCTACTTTCAAATATTGTTGTTAAACAATGCTTAACTTTACCGGTTTTTGAGACATTGGTGGTGGACCTTTTAAACCTCGGTCCTTCGTATATTACTATCTATTCTTCGATAAATTCTGGGAAATTATAACTGGAAAAATGTTATTCGACAAAATGTCCATTTGATCGATACCAAATTTAGGTTCTGAATTTAAATAAGATAAATAAAAAATAATATAACCTAGAAAATGTTTTATAAATACCAATGAGTATATAATTATACCAATGAGTATATAATTATACAAATGAGATCTTTCAGAGCACCGTGTTTGAGAAAAATATGCCAAAAAGTGCATTTTCATATTAACATATCAAAAAAGTTTATATTTTGAGTCTCTAGTAACACTTGCGGCCCGTTTACTAACGTTTTTGTATATAATTAAAACTACAAACAAAACTACTCACTACAAATTTATCATAAATAAATATTATTCGCGTAAAACATCCTATTAAACGTAATTGAACATCATCTGTCAAAAGCGTTTGACATTTCACGAAATTGCCACCGTCCATTGTTTTATTTAAATTACGCTTCTACAAAAATTTTCAAATTAAAAATGTAAAGTTTCTACGCGGATTTAAAATAATTTCTCAGCTTTTGGACTTTCTCTGGATTGGCACGAATTTTTCAAGACTAAGACTGGCCAAATCGATTCAGCCGTTTTCGAGTTTTATTCGGACATTTGAAAGAGAGCTCCATTTTTATATATAAGATTAGCTAAAAAGGATAAAATATTTTTTCAATTAAAGTTTTCGGAAAGTGCGTTTTGTTTAATTACATTATTATTAGCGTTGTTCGAAATCCTATTGACTTTTCTTTTAGTTTAGACTGCCAAAATGGTATTTTCTTAAAGGACCGATAATAAAGTATCATTAAAAAAAATCTCTCTTTGTGAAAACAGGTTAGTCAAATAGTTCACTGGCTCCCCTACTACTTTGAGATAAAAGCGCATTACGCACAACGCTCTTTCTATAAATAGCAAGAGTTGAAACTGAAACGGTAGATGTCACTGCTTCGTATAGCGGCGTCACGTTAACTTGTGATCGCCGCACAAACCTGAAAGGATTTTGCTGGTTTCGGTCGAAACGTCGTTTCGTCAAGATCATACTTCACAGGATCATTTCTGTAGTATGTCTTCACAATCTCTTCACTCAAACGTGGAGTTGATGCGACCTCGACGATGAGTCGTAGCATCGCACCCTGAGCGTGAGAAAGGTGCTCGAACTTCATTTGGAGTTTGATCATCGTCGATGACCGTTCGCCAAAATCTCTCGTGGATTCTGGTCATGGGTGTGATGCTTTCTGAGAGGTCAATTTTAATCATTATTTATAATTGCATTTTAAACAGAATAGTATCTTGCATTTTAAACAGAATGCTCAACTTCTTTGCGTTTTTTGATTTGATCTTCTTTTTAAAAAAAGATAAATAGGAAGTATATAGAGTACAAGCATGAAACAATAAAATTTCAGCAGATGAGCAGTCGTTTTATTTTTCAATAAGCTGGCTTTGATATCCAAAGTTTGATTGAATACCGTTATAATAATGAGGGTTGTCAGGTCGTTATATTTATTTTACACGATTGGTCGTGGGTCTGATGCTTTCTGAGAATGCTTTAAAACATTATATATTTTATAACTTACCGTAAGAGTAAGTTTTAAGTTCTGATATTTATAATAACATTATTTATAATAATAGCCTAAAATTACATTTTTTAAAAAGGCTTCAAAATTATTTAAAAGCTGAAAATTGAGATTTTTGAAATATTTAATATTCATCATTTTCCAGCTTTCAAATAATTTTGAAGCTTTTTTAAAAAATGTAATTTTATTGGCTTGAAATCGACTTTTTTTAAAAAATTAGATTATAAAACAATCAGTACGTCTCTTTGTCAATACGAATCGAATGTTTTTTTTTAATTATTCATATCGGCTGAATTGTCTGAAATCGTCGACGAAAATTTGTATCCGAACACACACACACACACGTAAATATATCTTCTTTTTTTCTAATAATAAGGTATGCCCAAGAGCACAGAAATTTGACACGTAAAGACATACACAAATTTACATTTTTTATTTTCAATACTATAACTTACCCTAAGGGAAGGTAAAATAACTATTACTGCTGTATTTACATTCCAATATGAATAATAACTAAGTATATCATTATTTATTTTTTGCCTTATATGGTATTTTTATGGTCAAATGGCATTGAGACAATAATAAAGCTTTGTTATTCTACAAAAATGACGGTTGATGTACAAAACAACTCAAAATTCAAAAAAAATAAAAACAAAAAGTTTGTGGCAACCACACTTTGAGTCTAGCCGAATCATGTTAAATAAACAAAATACAAAATAGAAATAAAAGTTATTTGAAAATATCTAAATTTAGAGCGTGATCAATAATGTTTGTTTTAAAAAATAACATTAAACAAGTAAATGCATTCATAAAATTAAAAAAATTATTTTCGAGATGAAATATCGATTGCTATATTTTTTGTTTTTTGCGAATTTTGAAAGCAATTAATCTAAAAACTAGTTGTAACTGGCAAATCAAAAACTTTGAAACATTCGAAGCGCAATATGCAAAAATTACCATTTTCAACTTTTGGACAATTATTTTAACTTATGGCCCTGGCAGTATTAGCAGATAACAAATCTATATAATTTGATATCTGTCCAAAAGATTGAGTTTTTAAAATTGGTTTAGAATTTTTGGCGAAAACATTAACTATGCACTTATCGATTACAAAGAAACCACTATGTCTATCATCGTGCTAAATTAACAATGCAAGTCCTTGTTGAGTTTTATCAATCGATAAATTATTGAAATGTTGCATCCGTTTTTGAAAAGTCGACATGCTTTTTCCATTTTGGTGCCAAACGATCTAAAATTACTCGGAACATCGAGAACATAAATTTAGGAGATCGCATTTCGACCAAAAAAGTAAAATTTCCCTGCGGAAAATAAATAAATTCCTTAAAATCCTTGCATCATAAAACATAATTTATGAATAGGTCATATATTTTACAAAATTATATTTTCATTTATATAAATCCAAAACATAAGAATAATCTCTAAACTCTAAAAGAATGTAATTTTATGAACGAAAGTAAAGCATATATAATCAGCATATTACGCCTGAAACTACAGTATAATATAATTCAAACTGCGCGCTTACATTTTATCGTTCATGGAGCAGGCGAATTTTATTTAAATATTGATAATACTTTAATAAAAAAAACAAATTTATTTATCTGAGTGACAATGACAAATTCTAAAATAAAAAAATAGAAGTAAATCGTAATAGTTGCATCTAAAACTTTTTTCAAATGTCATAATTTTAAATTTGTTGTTCGCAAATAACAGTTATTAAAAGAAATCAATCAAAATTACTTTTGGTTCTTTAAAAGCAATGCGGTCTAAAGATTGTGTTAATGTAGGGCGTTGGCTATTGACTCAATGCAATGATGAAAACTTGTTCAAACAAACATACTTCATCTATCTCCCTTTGGACCCTATCTCAAAATCATTATAGTTCAGCTGTTATGACGACTAAAACTACCGTAGCCTGACACAACCATACCCAGTCCTTCCAACATAATTGAAACGTTTCTAAAGAGAGACACTTAAATATTATTTATTTTTTAATTTATTTGTTTGTGGACATATATAGATATTTGAATTATATTTATTCTGGACACAAATAGATAATGACCACATGATGCAAAATATAATGTAGGGATTATCAAGCGTGTATTTAATAGATGATTTATTGCTATCTTTAGGTTATACGTTATATATATAGCAAAATAGTAATGACGGTATATATTTTTTAACTTTCTGAATGAGAAGTATAAAGTTTTGCTAATAAATTCGACTTGCGAATTTTATGTTTCCTCAACGTATCAAACCATTCTGCAATTTTGAATCGTTCCAGAACAAATTTTGAAAAAGTATATGTATGTGTGAGGCGAAATTTGACCTACCGTCAACGTTTTTGCAAAAAATGGCTAAATCGATTTTAAAAATTTTAAATTTATTCAATGTAACTCGATAAGAACTAAACTATTTTTTCAACGTTAAGCTAGAAATCATAAACCTTTTTTAAAAATTTGAAAACCCTTTGAAAAGTATTAGTTGAGAATTGTGGTGATTAGTTAGTAGACGAATAGATGAAACCTCTGATGATGATCGAGTTAATGGTCTTAAAAAATATTATGGGTCTACAGCAATTTGTTTAATTATAAAAATTCATCAAAATTTAGATTAATGGAGAGCATCAAAACTTTAAAATTTATCATGATTTTATTAAAAATGCTAAATCTCAAATCTTATTAATTAAGTCGTTTATTTACACATATCGGAGAGTTTACCAACTTGCCTTAAGACAAAATTTCATTTACATCGTAAAATTTCTAATACTGATAAGTAGAAATATGGTTAGTAGATTTGCCAAAATATTTAATCGCACTCAATATGAACTCTAGAATCGATAAAATAACAATTAAAATTTTATCAAATAAATTTTTATCAGCATGTGTTATAGAGCACATTTGAGTTCTCATGATTATTTGAGACTGCAAAAACAACCAGCTAAAAATGTTCGTATATATTTATATACTCGTAATTTATAATTTTTTATATCAACGATATCAAAATTTGAAAAACGTTTCAAATAGTATATTCCTATTAATAAGCAGAATCTAATTAAACATATGCATAATATTTCAGCGTTAAAAAATTTTAAACCTATATTATGCTTATGATCCTATAAAGTGCAGCAAGTTTGGGGAATATGGGATTTCCCTTTATTCAGCAACGATTGGTAATAAAAAGAAAAAACATTGCACACTTATTTAATTTGTTTAAAATTAAAATAATTTACTTTTACTTTTTAAGAAAAATTTTCCAAATCAAAAAGTCAACAAAAACGCACCCAACACCACGAATGGATTAATGTACGATTGAAGAACAAGAATAAATCGTAAATTTTCGAAACGTTGAATAAAACTAGCTGTAAGTGGATTTCTGTCTTAAGGCAATTAGGGCATCGTGCCTTAAGGCAAATTGCTGGAACTTCCCGTACCAAAAATTATTATTTTTTTAAAAACGATTAACATTTTTGAAAAATTTTACTTCGAAAAAAAAATATATTTTTGAGAAACTATAAAATTGACAAAAAAAAATTTTTTTATTTGAAAAAAAAATTTTTTTGAGAAAAAAATTTTTTTTTTAAAACAAAAACGTTTTTTTTTAAAAAAATGTTTTCTTCATTTTGACATATTTTGGAAATTTTGAACTTTTTTTTAAGCAATCGCACTGCTTGAACTGCATAGAGACGAAATGTCAAAGCTCGCAAGTGCCGCGCCGCCGTCTAACGCATAAGCATTGGTACGGAACCCATAGAAATGTAAAAAAAAAATATTTGCAATGCAAATTCATTTGCATTTTGGGAGTTTTTAGTGCCAAGAAAGAATGGTAACATAGCATTGCCATAACAACGGAGAATTATTCTGTATCTTAAGGTCTGCCTATACTGGATATGTAATAAATCTTTTGGATATCATTCAAGTTGATGAGCATTTTAAAGTAAATTATATCGCTTTACATTCTTTGTTATAAATACAAAGTTTTTTGTTGACTCATTTTCTTAAATAAAAATATGATTCTAAATTTTATCCAATTAATTGTTATTCATCGATTCCCCATAATTAGTTGGAAGAGTTTTGGACTTCCAACCGAAAGGCCCTAGGTTTGATACGCAACCACGACCAGACTGATATCAAGCATTAGAGTTGTCGGTTTTTCACTAGAACATATAGAGGAAAATATGTTTTAAAGTGCGATTTTCTGGCACCTGTCTGTATTAAGTTCAATTTTAAAAGACTCTAAATGATAAAATATTTCGGAGATTGTTTTCTAAAAAGTAAGCTTGTTAAGGAATACTAGCAAAAATAGTAAAATAAAAGGAATAATGGAAAAAATTATTAATAATAATTGTGAAAAATTAATGTTATACTTATATAGTGCATTGACGCTTGAAACTTGAATTCATTAACCAAAACTCAAAATTGAATGGAATGCTTATGAAGATAATATAATTGTTTATTTAAACATAACCTCTATTCAATAGAGTTAACTGAACTATATTAATATTGAATTCAAATCGAAATGAAAACATATTCATGTTATATCAAATGCGTGATATGCGAATACAACCTAGAATTATTCAAATCAAAAACGTGAAACTTAACAAAATTATTTGTGAAATTATAATGAATATTTATATCCGGTGCCACCATGTTATTAATAACAACCACGACCTGCATAATATTATTCAGAAACGTTTCCTCATCTTTATTTTGAATGAAACTAATACTAAGCATGAACTAGACTGGATAATTTATTCATTTTCATCAATTCTTCAATGTTTGAATTGTTTGCATCAAATCGCCAAAAATGTCTTTAAAAGTAAATGTATATTGTAAGAGTTGATTTGATTTCGCACTAATGAATTCAAGATTTCCATAAAGTAATGCAAAATTTCTTTTCGATTACCGGCATCAATGATCTGAAATGGGCTCCTGGTCACTCCTGGTGCAAAAAATTGCATCACCCAGCCCGTCAAAAATTTTCCTGAAAGTAGTATTTTATGAATATATTTAAAGTTATCTAATATATTGCTATCACGCGCACCTTTATGCGTCGGACTGTAAATATGGAGTTTCTCACAATTTTCACTATGCTCTTTGTATAATAATTTTTTAGAACATTCACGCATGAAAAACCGACTTGATCTCACAATGCATCTTAATAATTCATTATTTACATTTATTTATTGCTGAAAAGTTTTACAAGACACAGCTTTCACGTACATTTTTCCCACCCCAGCAATCATTTTTCATCTCGCTATTTTATTAATTTTTTGAGGAAAATAACTTTTTTTTTTAATATCAAGACAGTTTATTTCTTATTATATTTACTATTTCCATTAATGGGGATGTTTGGGGATTTTCGCTTAAATTTTAGACCACACAAATTTACTTCCTAACTATAATAATTGCAATGGCAAACCCGCCATGCCAAACTATAGCCTGGTTGACCCATAGCAGCAGATGATACTTGGCTCGTCACTCTGATTTCCTCCTAAGCGGATATATCTTTTGTCTTTTTGTGTAATTATTTATTATTATAAATATTGCTGTGTGATTTTTTGGAAAAAATTTCTTTTCCGTCTTTTTTGTCACATTTATGGCATAATTTTTATACTCATTTAGAACTTATTACTGTTTACAAAACCAAAAAAACGTAAATATCCGAACAAAGTGAAAAATTTTTGTACATATTTATATTTATCGAATAAATAATAATTGAAATATGTTTTTTTGAAATTGAAAAAAATTTCAATAAGTTCGTAATTTTTTGGCTACTCTACAACT
>NW_020539724.1:24924624-25006604 GCF_003426905.1 Ctenocephalides felis | reverse complement strand
AAATTTGACACTTGCTACATTCCTGGACGCTATTGCCATACTAAGCAGTAATCACAGTGCTGATCAAGCTTCCCGACAAACGCAAGAACATATCAATAAACTACAAATGGGGCTTGCCAAATGGAATATTTGCATAAATGAAACCAAATCAGCTCATATCACATTTACCCTGAGAGAGGGTGCTTGTCTTCCAATTTAAGTCCAGATTCCGAAACAGAACATAGTGAAATATCTTGGTCTCCATTTAGACAGCAGACTTACTTGGAAAAGCCACATAAAAACAAAAAAAAACAGCAAATAATGATCAAAATTAAAGAATTTGATTGGCTACTGCGTAAAAAGTCTAAGCTCTCTGTTGAAAATAAGTTGCTGCTATATAAATCAATCATTAAACCAATCTGGACCTACGGAATTGAGCTCTGGGGATGTGCTTACAAATCAAATATAATGCAGAGAACTCAGTCAGAAATTTTACGTACAATTCTTAATTCTCCGTCGTACGTAACAAATGAAACCATTCACAGCGACCTCAACATGAAAACGGTGCATTTAACGTTCAAAGAATTCACTGGACTCACATTCGAACCCATTTATAGTTGACATTACTAAACCTTATGGCAGAAGGAGATTGAAACGATATGGCCTTTAGACTTAGTCTTAGATTAGGTCTAATATAATATTATCATAGTCACTGTTAAACTGAGAAGATCTCATTGGAGCTTTTCTTAGGCATCGCTCTTAATATTGTCATTTAGCTCATTAATCTTTATGTATTTCTTATGCTCATACGAGTTAATTAAAAAAATATTGACATTTAGTTTAACCTATTTCATATTCAAGAAAGCGGTTTCGCCCAACTTCAATGTCAAATATGAGTAATGAATTAATCATTTTGGCCAAGCTGATTCAAAGGCCGAAAGCGCCGAAAGGCGGCCGAAATGAGAACCAGCCTTTTTCACCCGGCAATTGAAATTATAGGAAAATTCGATAATATAATGGCAGACCACATAAAAGAATTATTACAAAACCACATTACAAAGATCAATTGCTTTAGAAACTACGTGTCACGTTAACTGGAAAATCGGTTTTAAAATGAATTAATCACTATCCTTGCAACCCAAATATATATTAATCTTGTAAGTGGAATTCTGCCCTGTGGCAAGTTGCATAAAGTTCCCGAAAAGTAATCAATAATATTTTTTATAGAATTTACCTGTCTTTCTATGTTTCTGTCTACCTGTCTCTATGTCAACATGTCCTCCTATATATATTCAATGCCGTCAACCAGTTTACCTGCCTGCCTGTTTACCTGCCTACTCGTTCAAATCTACAACCGTATGCCTGTTTACTATAGTCTTCTTGTTCATCGGTACATGTGTAAACTTGTTCGTCCGATTGCCCCTCTACTTGTCTATCTATATACCTATCTACCTGTTTACCTGCCTACCTATCTGATTGTTACTAGCCAACTTGTCTATCTGTCTACCTGTCTATCATTTTTCAGTTTATCTTTGTCTACCTGTCTATGACTCTACCTGTTTACCTGCCTAACTATTTACCTATTTGCCAATAATTTAATTTGAATATGGATCAACTACTTGAATTTGTAAGAATCACATTTGACCTATACATTTTATCTTGCTTGCTTTTGCAAAAATGTGCTCAATTCTTTCTTTTCATCATTTTTTGCACTTTTTGCTCTCCGAAACGGCCTGAAATCTGTCAATGCCTAGAACTAATCAGCACATCTCGCCGTCAATTAAAATTGATTATCTTTTGGATCAATCTAATCAATTGAAATCAACAAAAGGGCAAAAGATTTGAAAATTACAATAATTTACATATTGAAAATGATAAATTTAAAGTACGAGAAAATTTAGTTGGTTGCCATAAAGGTGAAAAAGCATGTAAGATTTTTTGTGTATAACTTCCTAATTCAAAAGTTAAACTATACTGGATTCAGCTTTTATTATATGAGGGGATAATTAATTAAACTATGATCTTTGTATATCTCATTAAAGCCACTATATACAATTTCTTTAGCGGTTTACCATTTATGAGACAAATTTTAAAAAATAAATAAAATACTGACAAGGTAACCATCAGGTTTACTCTTCGAAGCCGCTGGACCTGTCTTTGCCATTGACATTGTATTTTGAATTTTTCAAATCGGTTCATCCATACTCTCGAAATCGTCGACAAAAAATTGTCTCCGCACATACACACACATCCATTTTTTCTTAGGTATGCCAAAATTTCCAGAAACCTCTGAAACGTGAAGATATGCAAAAATGTTCATTTTCGATTTTTGGCTCATTACTATAACTTACCCTACGCAAAGTTAATAATCAAAAAATTGCTTCAGATCTTCAATTATTGAAGAACGTTTAAGGTATTTGTTAACTATTGTGATAGAAAGAAAAATTACCAATTGATCATTTGAGAATTTAGGAAATAGTTGAAGACTTTCATTAAAAAAATCGCATAGAGTTAATTTTGCTCGCACAAATTGAATTATTTACAGTCAACCGAGACCTCTTAAATGTGAAGTTTGATGATGAAAGTCTCTTACTGTCTTAAATGTTATAAAATATAAAAAATTAATATTATACTCTGTGTTGATTATTTAAGTTGGAAAAACATTTTTTCATACCGTGTGACCCATGCTTAAGTGTCATGACAAATCATCCCCTAAAGATAAGGAGGTGGTAAATACAATTGTATAAAACGCCGAGACATTGAGAAAAACAATCAACAGTTCGTTTCTTTTGTTCCCTTAGAAAAGTGAAACGCACATACAAGTTCAACACTTCCAAAAAAAGTTATTCTGAAGTGATCATTTGTACAATAAGGAGTGCTTCAGATAAATAAAAGTGAAAAGTTATTTGAATAGTGTGAGAAGTTTCTTACTAGGTAATTCATTTCTTAGTTATTTGATTAAAATAGGTGACAAAAAATTATAATAAGTAATGCGAATTTTAAAAGATAGGTATACATAATCAACTTAGCCATTAAATATTCAACGGTTTAGTTTGAAAAAATATTTTCACTTTTGCGAAGACGATTGCCAACTCATGCCTTTCCAACATACTTATAATATCTGTAATTGAATAATTAAATCAATTTGTTTAACGCATTTTATTTTATCCTTTGTGTTCTGGAAATGTATTTTATTTGAATGTAATTTGTAGATTCTGATTAGAATCGTTTGAGTGCGCGACGAAATTCTAAACTTTGAAGAATTTTTATAATTCAGCCGCTTTTCGTAGGTCTATAATATTTTAGTTAGTCGTTTCGGACTATGACATATATCATTGTAAAAAGTTCCATCAAATCGCCAAAAAAATATCAACATTTAATTACAAAAAAACGATCTTTACCAATCAACACGATTCCCAACCAAAATCTTTCAAACAATTTTTGAATTTTTGAAATAAATTCAACATTGTGAACCGAAACGTGGGCAAGAACTTTTACACTTTTTTGCTAATTGCAAAAAAATGGCTGAGCCGATCGTCGCGCAAAACTAATCAATGATAGTTCTTGACTAATGACTTTTGAAATTTTAAAATCAGTGCAGCAGTTTTTTAGATGACGTCGACAAAAGGTCAAAAATCGGCTCACATACACACATATATACACGCATACACACACTAACACGCGCCAGCATACTTTTCTAAATTCGGCCTCATTCGATTCAGAATGACTTCAAACGTCGAAAAGATAAAATTAGCAAATCGTATTTTTCTGATGGAAAAAAACTTTTTTTGGGAAGTTCTTGCAAATTAGTTTTTGGTAATTTTGGTATAGTATAACATGCTACGATAGGCGATTTTGGAATGATGGGCTATGTCAAAAATTCAAAATTCTATCGCGACAAGTTCATAAATAAATTTTTTAAATATGTTTAAATTTTGGAATACATGCACACACATGCTTTTTCCAATTTTGGTGTTAAATTTGTCTTTCCTGACGCAGACATAGGACAAGAAAAAATGAGACAAGAATAGAATTTAAAAAAATAAACCTGCTTAATTTTATAATAAATATAATTAATGCTGAAAAGTTGTTTTCCATAAAAGACTCAACCATTAACACTATATTATCAGAATAAAAAAAGGAAAAGTAGCGTATACGCGTGCATGGTGCAAAATAATATATTAGATTGAAATTATAATTTTTATTGAGTTAAAACTTGTAATTAAATTTAATCGAATACTTATATCTATAAATAAAATATTCATTTCTGAGAACTGTTCAATTAGTTAAAAGTTTAGTTGCTAATATTGTAATAATGAATACAATTTGGGTAGTACTGCCCAACTCGATTCCGGAAATAATAGCATGAAGAATATCCCATAGCCATTTCTCATCGCAGTGCCCGAAATAGGCTATTTGAATAGGAAAAATTTTTTTTTCAAAAAAAGGTAATTTTTTGTCAAATTATAGTTTCTCAAAAATCTAATTTTTTCGAAGTAATTTTTTTTCAAAAATGTTAATCGTTTTAAAAAAAATGATAATTCTTGGTACGGGAAGTTCCGGCAATTTGCCTTAAGGCACGATGCCATACGCCCCACTAGTTAATCTATATTTTTAAGTAAAAAAATTAACATCGATGCTGCACGACGTCAGGTTGTCCAGAGCGGACTTCGAACTTACGACCCCGTACATACGAGTCCGTGCGTTTGATCGTAACGCCTTGAAATACCCCAATAATAAGTTAAACTACAGCTCAATATATTGTCCCCACAATTATTTTTATAGTTCACACTTCTTTGGAATTCCTAAACCCAAACTTTTTTTGCTCAAACCTGATGCTTTAAAAATGTTTTTTTCAAATTGCCGTACTTTATTATAATTTTTTTGCCATAGAATGCCACAATTTTTAAATAAATAAGCCATCCATATAAGAAGTTAAGTAGGTCTTGAAAAATCTAGAAAAACAGTCAATAAATTACTATTTGACCATGTTTAAGTTCATATCACGACAAATTTGTTAAATGTAACTTGGATTGTGATAGTTGTCTTTTTCTGTTGTAGCATACACGTCATTCTGCATCACAATGACGTCCGCGAACGTGTTAAGATAATTAAATCAAGATCTAAGACGTAACGATAAATTTCCGATTTTACTTTTTATCTAAATTTCAACGTAATTTTCTTTTTTTTCAGGTTTCAATAAAAATCACAATGTCGTTCAAATGGTTATCGGTAATAGCGATATTCGCCCTCTGTTTATTGGGATACAGTTTTGCCCAACTGACATTCACACCAGTTTGGGGGAAAAGAGCCCCAAATCCACTTGGGAATATGCAGGGTACTCAAGACTGCAGAATTTCAGCCGAAGGCATGATGCTCATGTATAGGCTAATACAGGTACTGATTTGCATTAACTTTAAAAAATAAAAAGTATTCTTGTGTGTCTCAGAACTTAACGTCTTTAGGTTTTTATTTTTTTATTCGAATTATTTTACTATAAAACTGCAGAAATGTTTTGCCAATTCTGCCAATTACAAAGAAACGTGCAAAACTGTCCAACGATAGTTCTTATGATCTTTATCATAGAATGGCTTCTAAAGATTCAGATACATCAAATGGCTTTTAAAATTTTGAAATCGTCTTAGCCTTTATAAACGTCGACGGAAAGTTGAAAATCAATTCACATACACACACATAATTTTTCTAAATTTGGTCTCATTCGATTTAAAATCACTTTAAACGTCGAGAAAACATAAAATTAGACAATCGGATTTTTTCGCGAAAACGAACTTCTTCTTCGGGAAGTTCAAATCGTATTTTATGTCATATTTAGTGACTACTATCTGTATTAGCTAGGTAAAAATAAAATTTTAGAAGAAAAACTTCAACTTTGTATCTCACCTTATGGCCAAAATATTATTGAAAATATGACATTTTCCTTTTCAAACTCAATTTTTGGCGTAACCATAAAAGATATCGAAAAAGAAATTACATGATTCTGCTCACATTGGCTTAGAACACATAATGTAGATTAATTGATGCTAAATATTTATTTATTACTAGCTGACCCGGCAAACGTTGTTTTGCTAAGTAAGGTATATTCTAAACAATTTTTAGAGAATCAAAAATATTAATACTTTAAGTGTTTTATAAGGATGTGTTGTTTGAATGTTATATACAATAAAGTATTATAAAAACATTAAACCCCATTAGTTTGTCTGTATTTTGTCAATACAATCAAACTGGAAGATTTATACACTTTCTATAGAAAACATGGTATAATCCAATCCAAGTCTTTTTTGGTCTTTCGACTTACTGATTACGTTTCAAGTTTTCCAGATTCTTTTTGGATTCTGTATTTTGTATATAATTGTAAATAATACTACTGAGCTATTAAAAAAAATTCAAATTTCTGCGAGAAGAGATAGAAAATAAATTAAGTATTTCATTTTTGACCTGCTTTTTGAAGAGTTTCAAGTAACATTCGATGAATTAAAGTAAATTTAATAAAAAGTATATATTTAAAACAGGGCCAGGCACAAAGGTCCAATTTGACTTTGAGCAAATATAAAGTATATTGTGAAAACCATAACACAACAAATAACACATTTCAAACGAAAATTGTCTGACTACGTTCAGTAAACTGCCTTCAAAATGTCTTTCAAAAATTTGTTATCTAGACCTTTTTACCCTATAGGCGGGGTATTGTGCTGAAAAACTACCAACGGAAGAAAATACTTTTATTATGGATTTTCAAAGATTGCCGTTTATCTCCCGATAGCAAAGTTTTCAAATCAAGGTTATAGCTGGTTATATATCTTTTGACCTCTACTTTCAAATATTGTTGTTAAACAATGCTTAACTTTACCAGTTTTTGAGACATTTATCTCCCGATAGCAAAGTTTTCAAATCAAGGTTATAGCTGGTTATATATCTTTTGACCTCTACTTTCAAATATTGTTGTTAAACAATGCTTAACTTTACCGGTTTTTGAGACATTGGTGGTGGACCTTTTAAACCTCGGTCCTTCGTATATTACTATCTATTCTTCGATAAATTCTGGGAAATTATAACTGGAAAAATGTTATTCGACAAAATGTCCATTTGATCGATACCAAATTTAGGTTCTGAATTTAAATAAGATAAATAAAAAATAATATAACCTAGAAAATGTTTTATAAATACCAATGAGTATATAATTATACAAATGAGATCTTTCAGAGCACCGTGTTTGAGAAAAATATGCCAAAAAGTGCATTTTCATATTAACATATCAAAAAAGTTTATATTTTGAGTCTCTAGTAACACTTGCGGCCCGTTTACTAACGTTTTTGTATATAATTAAAACTACAAACAAAACTACTCACTACAAATTTATCATAAATAAATATTATTCGCGTAAAACATCCTATTAAACGTAATTGAACATCATCTGTCAAAAGCGTTTGACATTTCACGAAATTGCCACCGTCCATTGTTTTATTTAAATTACGCTTCTACAAAAATTTTCAAATTAAAAATGTAAAGTTTCTACGCGGATTTAAAATAATTTCTCAGCTTTTGGACTTTCTCTGGATTGGCACGAATTTTTCAAGACTAAGACTGGCCAAATCGATTCAGCCGTTTTCGAGTTTTATTCGGACATTTGAAAGAGAGCTCCATTTTTATATATAAGATTAGCTAAAAAGGATAAAATATTTTTTCAATTAAAGTTTTCGGAAAGTGCGTTTTGTTTAATTACATTATTATTAGCGTTGTTCGAAATCCTATTGACTTTTCTTTTAGTTTAGACTGCCAAAATGGTATTTTCTTAAAGGACCGATAATAAAGTATCATTAAAAAAAATCTCTCTTTGTGAAAACAGGTTAGTCAAATAGTTCACTGGCTCCCCTACTACTTTGAGATAAAAGCGCATTACGCACAACGCTCTTTCTATAAATAGCAAGAGTTGAAACTGAAACGGTAGATGTCACTGCTTCGTATAGCGGCGTCACGTTAACTTGTGATCGCCGCACAAACCTGAAAGGATTTTGCTTGTCTCGGTTGAAACGTCGTTTCGGCAAGATCATACTTCACAGGATCATTTCTGTAGTATGTCTTCACAATCTCTTCACTCAAACGTGGAGTTGATGCGACCTCGACGATGAGTCGTAGCATCGCACCCTGAGCGTGAGAAAGGTGATCGAACTTCATTTGGAGTTTGATCATCGTCGATGACCGTTCGCCAAAATCTCTCGTGGATTCTGGTCATGGGTGTGATGCTTTCTGAGAGGTCAATTTTAATCATTATTTATAATTGCATTTTAAACAGAATAGTATCTTGCATTTTAAACAGAATGCTCAACTTCTTTGCGTTTTTTGATTTGATCTTCTTTTAAAAAAAGATAAATAGGAAGTATATAGAGTACAAGCATGAAACAATAAAATTTCAGCAGATGAGCAGTCGTTTTATTTTTCAATAAGCTGGCTTTGATATCCAAAGTTTGATTGAATACCGTTATAATAATGAGGGTTGTCAGGTCGTTATATTTATTTTACACGATTGGTCGTGGGTCTGATGCTTTCTGAGAATGCTTTAAAACATTATATATTTTATAACTTACCGTAAGAGTAAGTTTTAAGTTCTGATATTTATAATAACATTATTTATAATAATAGCCTAAAATTACATTTTTTAAAAAGGCTTCAAAATTATTTAAAAGCTGAAAATTGAGATTTTTGAAATATTTAATATTCATCATTTTCCAGCTTTCAAATAATTTTGAAGCTTTTTTAAAAAATGTAATTTTATTGGCTTGAAATCGACTTTTTTTAAAAAATTAGATTATAAAACAATCAGTACGTCTCTTTGTCAATACGAATCGAATGTTTTTTTTTAATTATTCATATCGGCTGAATTGTCTGAAATCGTCGACGAAAATTTGTATCCGAACACACACACACACACACGTAAATATATCTTCTTTTTTTCTAATAATAAGGTATGCCCAAGAGCACAGAAATTTGACACGTAAAGACATACACAAATTTACATTTTTTATTTTCAATACTATAACTTACCCTAAGGGAAGGTAAAATAACTATTACTGCTGTATTTACATTCCAATATGAATAATAACTAAGTATATCATTATTTATTTTTTGCCTTATATGGTATTTTTATGGTCAAATGGCATTGAGACAATAATAAAGCTTTGTTATTCTACAAAAATGACGGTTGATGTACAAAACAACTCAAAATTCAAAAAAAAATAAAAACAAAAAGTTTGTGGCAACCACACTTTGAGTCTAGCCGAATCATGTTAAATAAACAAAATACAAAATAGAAATAAAAGTTATTTGAAAATATCTAAATTTAGAGCGTGATCAATAATGTTTGTTTTAAAAAATAACATTAAACAAGTAAATGCATTCATAAAATTAAAAAAATTATTTTCGAGATGAAATATCGATTGCTATATTTTTTGTTTTTTGCGAATTTTGAAAGCAATTAATCTAAAAACTAGTTGTAACTGGCAAATCAAAAACTTTGAAACATTCGAAGCGCAATATGCAAAAATTACCATTTTCAACTTTTGGACAATTATTTTAACTTATGGCCCTGGCAGTATTAGCAGATAACAAATCTATATAATTTGATATCTGTCCAAAAGATTGAGTTTTTAAAATTGGTTTAGAATTTTTGGCGAAAACATTAACTATGCACTTATCGATTACAAAGAAACCACTATGTCTATCATCGTGCTAAATTAACAATGCAAGTCCTTGTTGAGTTTTATCAATCGATAAATTATTGAAATGTTGCATCCGTTTTTGAAAAGTCGACATGCTTTTTCCATTTTGGTGCCAAACGATCTAAAATTACTCGGAACATCGAGAACATAAATTTAGGAGATCGCATTTCGACCAAAAAAGTAAAATTTCCCTGCGGAAAATAAATAAATTCCTTAAAATCCTTGCATCATAAAACATAATTTATGAATAGGTCATATATTTTACAAAATTATATTTTCATTTATATAAATCCAAAACATAAGAATAATCTCTAAACTCTAAAAGAATGTAATTTTATGAACGAAAGTAAAGCATATATAATCAGCATATTACGCCTGAAACTACAGTATAATATAATTCAAACTGCGCGCTTACATTTTATCGTTCATGGAGCAGGCGAATTTTATTTAAATATTGATAATACTTTAATAAAAAAAACAAATTTATTTATCTGAGTGACAATGACAAATTCTAAAATAAAAAAATAGAAGTAAATCGTAATAGTTGCATCTAAAACTTTTTTCAAATGTCATAATTTTAAATTTGTTGTTCGCAAATAACAGTTATTAAAAGAAATCAATCAAAATTACTTTTGGTTCTTTAAAAGCAATGCGGTCTAAAGATTGTGTTAATGTAGGGCGTTGGCTATTGACTCAATGCAATGATGAAAACTTGTTCAAACAAACATACTTCATCTATCTCCCTTTGGACCCTATCTCAAAATCATTATAGTTCAGCTGTTATGACGACTAAAACTACCGTAGCCTGACACAACCATACCCAGTCCTTCCAACATAATTGAAACGTTTCTAAAGAGAGACACTTAAATATTATTTATTTTTTAATTTGTTTGTTTGTGGACATATATAGATATTTGAATTATATTTATTCTGGACACAAATAGATAATGACCACATGATGCAAAATATAATGTAGGGATTATCAAGCGTGTATTTAATAGATGATTTATTGCTATCTTTAGGTTATACGTTATATATATATATATATATATATATACTAGCTGACCCGACAGACGTTGTTCTGTACTCATGTCTACAATTTTTAAATTTTTTATACTAATATTTACTGCTTAGTTAAAAATAATAATTACTGTTTTTTGAATTACTACTTACACCAATATATGAGTGATGTTGAATGTAGAACTATTTCAAATAAAATGATTGTTCTCAATTCCCACAGTTAACACTTTAATTATTCATTTAACAAATATTAAAAAATGTTCAATAAAATTGTATATTAAAAATTATACACTGCGATTTATAGAACAAATTTATTTCCAATAGCTCAATTTATTTTATTGCATTTAAGGGTTATATAGTATTTTTAGTCATACCTGTAGATGTGGATGTATAAATAAATGATTTTTTGTTTATTCACGACTAAAACATCGATTTTCCAAATTTATCACAATAAAAATGATCGTCTGCCTTTGTGATTTATGTCACAGCATAAGATACACGTGTTGAAAATTGAAATCTTTTAAAAAGGACAACAAATTCAGAAAGAATTAATATATAGCATTCGCGGTAAAGGTGCAATATCACCTTTTATTTTTTTACCCAAAATATATGCTTTAAAATGTTGCCTATAATTTTTATAATTTCGTACCATATTTTAACTGGCTTTTAGTAATTTTAATATCTAAATTACATTTTTTTCTCCAATAAATCAATATACATTATTGCTTAAGTTTATATTTGAAGTGAATTAATTTGTCAAATCATGTTCACATGTGCTCTATTCAACTTGCAATCAACAAAATTATTGCTCTGTGAATTTTTTTACTGTGCTCCAATTTACTTGATATTTTGGAAATAGGCTAATCTTTATCTTAATTTCAATGTTTTTAACAATTTGCACTCCGTCACCATCCACAGCATTAATTGGATTATTACTCTTTTAATTCTGATTTTATCAGAACTTGTAATACACTATTTTAAATGTGATTAAATGAGCTACAACTTTCTCTATCATTAATTTTACCGTAACTTCTCTTATTGTAAAACGGCGAAGTTTTAAAGGGCTCGAAAGACCTCTGGTTGGACAGCTCCTTAATTAATCATACATCTATCAATATTTGTGTAACGAAAAAATAATAAACAATAATAATTAGTCAGAAAAATACCTCGAATTTTCTTATATATATACTTTTATACGTATTCTTTCAGAGGTATTATGATGAGAAATTGGTTGTTCTTTTTTTAAATGTTTTTTTTTTAAATGTTTTTTTTCATGAAATCATGAGTTTTTTGAGAATCATTTGTACTAAAGTTGTGGTATTTTCTAGAATCCATCAAGATCTCTTAAACCAAGTTAATTCTAGATTGAATACGATTATTTTTAATTTTGGTGGATATGGCACTCAAAGTATTTGATTTAAATGAAAAAAAAAACATTGCATGCGTCCTTTATCTGCATGATAGCTCACTCATTTTACACGCAGAAGTACTCATTTTAAAGCTTATTTTGAGCACTATAAAAACCCATTTTCATATCTAGCCTAATAATGTTCCTAAAACACTATAAAATAACGATTTATTAAGATTTTAATTGATATAATTCTGTTCATTACATGATTTTCGTTAAAATGTATATTTTTGAAGGTGTTAGCAAAAAATGATGAAAAACGCAAAAAAAAAAAAAATATTCAGTAGCCAGTAACTTGAAAAGTATTTCGTTTTTTGAAAAACATTATTAAATATTTTTCTCGTATAATTAGTTCTTTTATCGATACCCAACGTTATTTTGAAAAAAGTAAAATTACACCACTGAAAAGAAATGTCATCCACCCGAGAAGTGGTAAAGGAGTCTAAATTGTTTTCACTTCTGAAGAGTAAGATGAACCTAGTTTCAAAATTCCAAACGAATTGGAAAATAGTAAAAATTTCAGACCCAAAGCGCTCCATTGAGTAAATATTCCGTACCCAATGACAAACATATGAATTTTTGACACAATGAAACTTCTAAATAATTTTTTTTGTATTGTGATTTAGTATAGTAAGGCAAAACGACTGCAAATTGAATATGTTTGAGCGCAATCACTTATGGCTCGCTCCTTTGCGCGAATTCGTACGGCGAATCTGTTCGCAAAGTGCGCAAACAAAATTATTGCAAGCAAAAGCAAACCACGCGCACGTCAGACGCATGCGCAGACTGCATCACTTGTCAAATGCATGTTAAATTATTTGCATCTTATATTAATTTAATTTTTGGCACATCTCAGCTGCTTTTCGGCATTAATAATGTAGACATTAAATTTTCCTTATTCATAAATATGAATTTATTATATTCTAATATCGCCTTAGCCTATAAGTGAATAGAAATGTTTGGCAAATGACAGTCCTCAATTGTTTTTAATGTCAAACTAAGCTTCAAATATTTTCAAGGGCAAACAATGATAAGCGGTTTTTTGTAATTTTTTCTATTTATTTCTACAATCTAACTATATTTCTATGAATCAAAACATTCTAAAAAATTTCCCGAACAAACTTCAGGAAGATTCATGAAAATCCGAATTATAGTTTAGGAGGAAATATGAAACTTACATTGTTACAGAAGAATTTTATATATAAGATATAGCAAAATAGTAATGACGGTATATATTTTTTAACTTTCTGAATGAGAAGTATAAAGTTTTGCTAATAAATTCGACTTGCGAATTTTATGTTTCCTCAACGTATCAAACCATTCTGCAATTTTGAATCGTTCCAGAACAAATTTTGAAAAAGTATATGTATGTGTGAGGCGAAATTTGACCTACCGTCAACGTTTTTGCAAAAAATGGCTAAATCGATTTTAAAAATTTTAAATTTATTCAATGTAACTCGATAAGAACTAAACTATTTTTTCAACGTTAAGCTAGAAATCATAAACCTTTTTTAAAAATTTGAAAACCCTTTGAAAAGTATTAGTTGAGAATTGTGGTGATTAGTTAGTAGACGAGTAGATGAAACCTCTGATGATGATCGAGTTAATGGTCTTAAAAAATATTATGGGTCTACAGCAATTTGTTTAATTATAAAAATTCATCAAAATTTAGATTAATGGAGAGCATCAAAACTTTAAAATTTATCATGATTTTATTAAAAATGCTAAATCTCAAATCTTATTAATTAAGTCGTTTATTTACACATATCGGAGAGTTTTACCAACTTGCCTTAAGACAAAATTTCATTTACATCGTAAAATTTCTAATACTGATAAGTAGAAATATGGTTAGTAGATTTGCCAAAATATTTAATCGCACTCAATATGAACTCTAGAATCGATAAAATAACAATTAAAATTTTATCAAATAAATTTGTATCAGCATGTGTTATGGAGCACATTTGAGTTCTCATGATTATTTGAGACTGCAAAAACAACCAGCTAAAAATGTTCGTATATATTTATATACTCGTAATTTATAATTTTTTATATCAACGATATCAAAATTTGAAAAACGTTTCAAATAGTATATTCCTATTAATAAGCAGAATCTAATTAAACATATGCATAATATTTCAGCGTTAAAAAATTTTAAACCTATATTATTGCTTATGATCCTATAAAGTGCAGCAAGTTTGGGGAATATGGGATTTCCCTTTATTCAGCAACGATTGGTAATAAAAAGAAAAAACATTGCACACTTATTTAATTTGTTTAAAATTAAAATAATTTACTTTTACTTTTTTAAGAAAAATTTTCCAAATCAAAAAGTCAACAAAAACGCACCCAACACCACGAATGGATTAATGTACGATTGAAGAACAAGAATAAATCGTAAATTTTCGAAACGTTGAATAAAACTAGCTGTAAGTGGATTTCTGTCTTAAGGCAATTAGGGCATCGTGCCTTAAGGCAAATTGCTGGAACTTCCCGTACCAAAAATTATTATTTTTTTAAAAACGATTAACATTTTTGAAAAATTTTACTTCGAAAAAAAAATATATTTTTGAGAAACTATAAAATTGACAAAAAAAAATTTTTTTTATTTGAAAAAAAAAATTTTTTTTGAGAAAAAAATTTTTTTTTTAAAACAAAAACTTTTTTTTTAAAAAAATGTTTTCTTCATTTTGACATATTTTGGAAATTTTGAACTTTTTTTTAAGCAATCGCACTGCTTGAACTGCATAGAGACGAAATGTCAAAGCTCGCAAGTGCCGCGCCGCCGTCTAACGCATAAGCATTGGTACGGAACCCATAGAAATGTAAAAAAAAATATTTGCAATGCAAATTCATTTGCATTTTGGGAGTTTTTAGTGCCAAGAAAGAATGGTAACATAGCATTGCCATAACAACGGAGAATTATTCTGTATCTTAAGGTCTGCCTATACTGGATATGTAATAAATCTTTTGGATATCATTCAAGTTGATGAGCATTTTAAAGTAAATTATATCGCTTTACATTCTTTGTTATAAATACAAAGTTTTTTGTTGACTCATTTTCTTAAATAAAAATATGATTCTTAAATTTATCCAATTAATTGTTATTCATCGATTCCCCATAATTTAGTTGGAAGAGTTTTGGACTTCCAACCGAAAGGCCCTAGGTTTGATACGCAACCACGACCAGACTGATATCAAGCATTAGAGTTGTCGGTTTTCACTAGAACATATAGAGGAAAATATGTTTTAAAGTGCGATTTTCTGGCACCTGTCTGTATTAAGTTCAATTTTAAAAGACTCTAAATGATAAAATATTTCGGAGATTGTTTTCTAAAAAGTAAGCTTGTTAAGGAATACTAGCAAAAATAGTAAATAGTAAAAGGAATAATGGAAAAAATTATTAATAATAATTGTGAAAAATTAATGTTATACTTATATAGTGCATTGACGCTTGAAA
This sequence comes from Ctenocephalides felis, assembly GCF_003426905.1. NCBI lineage: Eukaryota > Metazoa > Arthropoda > Insecta > Siphonaptera > Pulicidae > Ctenocephalides > Ctenocephalides felis. The sequence goes on along the minus strand of NW_020539724.1, from coordinate 24,991,006 downwards.
CTTGAATTCATTAACCAAAACTCAAAATTGAATGGAATGCTTATGAAGATAATATAATTGTTTATTTAAACATAACCTCTATTCAATAGAGTTAACTGAACTATATTAATATTGAATTCAAATCGAAATGAAAACATATTCATGTTATATCAAATGCGTGATATGCGAATACAACCTAGAATTATTCAAATCAAAACACGTGAAACTTAACAAAATTATTTGTGAAATTATAATGAATATTTATATCCGGTGCCAACCATGTTATTAATAACAACCACGACCTGCATAATATTATTCAGAAACGTTTCCTCATCTTTATTTTGAATGAAACTAATACTAAGCATGAACTAGACTGGATAATTTAATTCATTTTCATCAATTCTTCAATGTTTGAATTGTTTGCATCAAATCGCCAAAAATGTCTTTAAAAGTAAATGTATATTGTAAGAGTTGATTTGATTTCGCACTAATGAATTCAAGATTTCCATAAAGTAATGCAAAATTTCTTTTCGATTACCGGCATCAATGATCTGAAATGGGCTCCTGGTCACTCCTGGTGCAAAAAATTGCATCACCCAGCCCGTCAAAAATTTTCCTGAAAGTAGTATTTTATGAAATATATTTAAAGTTATCTAATATATTGCTATCACGCGCACCTTTATGCGTCGGACTGTAAATATGGAGTTTCTCACAATTTTCACTATGCTCTTTGTATAATAATTTTTTAGAACATTCACGCATGAAAAACCGACTTGATCTCACAATGCATCTTAATAATTCATTATTTTACATTTATTTATTGCTGAAAAGTTTTACAAGACACAGCTTTCACGTACATTTTTCCCACCCCAGCAATCATTTTTCATCTCGCTATTTTATTAATTTTTTGAGGAAAATAACTTTTTTTTTTAAATATCAAGACAGTTTATTCTTATTATATTTACTATTTCCATTAATGGGGATGTTTGGGGATTTTCGCTTAAATTTTAGACCACACAAATTTACTTCCTAACTATAATAATTGCAATGGCAAACCCGCCATGCCAAACTATAGCCTGGTTGACCCATAGCAGCAGATGATACTTGGCTCGTCACTCTGATTTCCTCCTAAGCGGATATATCTTTTGTCTTTTTGTGTAATTATTTATTATTATAAATATTGCTGTGTGATTTTTTGGAAAAAATTTCTTTTCCGTCTTTTTTGTCACATTTATGGCATAATTTTTATACTCATTTAGAACTTATTACTGTTTACAAAACCAAAAAAACGTAAATATCCGAACAAAGTGAAAAATGTTTTGTACATATTTATATTTATCGAAATAAATAATAATTGAAATATGTTTTTTTGAAATTGAAAAAAAAATTCAATAAGTTCGTAATTTTTTGGCTACTCTACAACTATCCTAAAAATACCTCAAATATCGTTTGTTGGGTTAGTTGGTGAATATATATATATATATATATATATATATATATATATATATATATATATATAAACATTAGATATAAATATTATTTACATTACAATAGTTTTATTGTTAAGTAAAATTTTATTTTTAATTTTCAGACAGAAGCCCAAAAACTTCTTGAGTGCTCGCAGAAATGAGAAGAAATGAAAGAAACCATAAAAATAAAAATGATACGTGAACTGAAGATTTAACATGAAAATGGAAGAAAAGCGCTTTTTTGAATTTTCATTGATAAAGTATATTTTTTATTTTGTCTAGAGCTAAATTATTATATTAAATGTATAATTTGTTGAAGTTAATTAAATACTGAGAAACGCATTAATTTTATGCTTTTTATATATAAATGGACCTAGTATGATTTTTAGGTTTTTTAGATTTTTTTTCTTAAGATTTAATAAATGATAAAAGAGCAACTTCTGAATAACAAAATATATCAGATTTTTTTATTATTTCATTAGTCAGGTTTTCGATTAATGTGCAATGTATTGAATAGATTCGTCTTTATGGAAATTGATAGTTTTTGTATATTAATTACTTACAGACATGAGAACTTTAATTGTTGTATAAAAGTCAACTACAACTCTACAACTGAGCATATCCAAGTCGTTTGCTATAACCATCAAATATTATTCATCTTCTCACATTATTCTCTCTACCTGGTTATAGAGGGGTGTAAACGGTGTGATAGTGTTGACTTTTACTGTTCTTTAGAAAAACATTATCACTCGATATTTGATGATTATGATCCTTTAGGTGAAATCTAGAGTTTTGGTTAACTTATGACCATTTATTCGGTTATTGTGGTTAATTTTTATTAATTTTATTAATTTATACTTTGAGAGCGTAACCGTGAATAACATTTTTGGAAATAACATAGTAAAAAATAATAACACAATTGCTATAAGTCTTCAAGAATTAAGACATTTAGTTGAACTGTGAATTTAAAATAAAAGAACCAAAATAATCGAAAAACGGTCATAATTTCACCAAAACTTTAGGTTGCACTTATTAAATACTCACAATTTCCAAAAAAGGTGAGATGATTTTTTTTCTAATCATTTTGTAAGGACAATTTAGTCAATGCTATCACCCTGTTTTGGATTGACGTTAAGTTCTGGAACATCTTATATATGTTTGAACAGCTATGTTTTTCACGCTTTCATCTCCCATAGTATCTGTGAATAAGAAAAAAACTGAAATTAAAATTAAATTAAAAAAAAAAGTATAATGAATTTGCTAAATTTAGGTAAGTTGGTAACTTTGTAAAAGTGTCTACATTTTTAAATATTGTGATTTATTAAATTAACTAGATGAAACATTATATATAGGTATGTTTAAAATAGAAATGTGTACCCAAATATATATTGAAATCAAAACCTAGGTGGTGTTTTGAAAAATATTCGTAATTAAACTAGACCCACGCGCATATTGTTTCATTTCTCTTATAAATTATTCGGTTATATTATCATTATTTTTGCCAAAAATACTTGTTTTGTTTGTGAAATATAAACTACGATGTATAAGGAAAATAAGCTATAACAATTTACTTCGAGATTTGTAAGTGAAATATTTTTGTTGATATCTCAAAAAAAGTCTTGAATTTCTCATAGATAAACTATGTATAGCGAATAATTTCGTAACACACATATGCAATAGATAGAGGTCCAGTAAAGCACTTTTGTTTCACATTGCATTTTACATTTTTATTCAATGAATTTTAAAATATTCAAATATAATACAACTACATTCTTAATAATTTGACAGGCTTGATCTTAAATTCTGCTTAGTTGCGTTAATAAGTGAGATGCACTAACTCGTTTATTTTTTTAAATAGTTTTAATGTGTTTAAGTTTTAAAAAATCTATCTGCTTAGTTGCCAACCTGTCTACCTGTCTATCTTGCTATTTACCTACTTGTCTACGTTTATCTGCTTACTTGCCTTCCTGATCATTGGCTTACTTCTCTACCTGTCAACCTATCAACCTGTTTATCTTTCTGTATATTTTTCCTGTGTTTTTGGGTACTAGTACCGGTCTATGTATCTACTTGTGCAACTATCAATCTTCCTATCTTTCTATGGTTTACTTGATTATCTCTCTACTTATTCAACTGTCTATTTATCTACCTGCCTACTTGTCACATACCCATATGTTTACTCGTCTATCAGTTTACTTGTCTATCTGCCTACCTGATTACCCGTTTTTGCACAAAATACATACACATAACATCCATTATTCTGAGGTATGCCAAAATGTTTAGCAGACTTTGAAGTGTAAAGTATTAAAAAAATATTTTCATTTTTTTTTAAATAACTATAACTTACCCTACGGAATGTTTAATGAATGCTTTATCAAGAGGACTAAGTTTAGTGTAAGAAATTATTCGTTGTCATAACACATTTCAATGACAAAATGATCTATTTTTATTTGGAAATTTTATCTGGCTATCTATTTATCTGTTAATACCCCACCTTGTTACATTTGTGTTATATCCGTATTTGTATTATTTTATTGTTTTTTTAGCAATTGCTACACTATTTGTGCTAAGATTTTTTTAATGCTTTAATCGAATTACTAAAATCGTTATATTGCTGTATTAAAATTGAAGTTTAATTGGTAAAATAATATAAATAGTATTGGTCAAGATTTGGGCTTTTTCTATTGAACCTGGAACACTTCAGGGTAGGGGGTATAAATGTATGAATATAAATATCTATAACTTATAATAACTGAGGGACAAGCAAATGTAACGAGAGAAGAAGGTTGTACAGTTAAGATCAATATATATCGTAAACTAAATAGTGGTTTTATTCACATATCTTAAGGTGAATAATTATAATTTACAGTCCTCTTAATATCTAATTAATCATAATGATCCTGACCAAGTATTAATAATATTTTAGAAGACTACAGTCTGGTACGATCCGTTTACTAGCACACCGTCTATGCCAATACATTCTCTCGCATTCGCCTACTCTATGTGTCGGCTATCGCCTTGACTTAACCCACGCTGCGATCTATTAATATAACCATCATATCCACTACACGGACATCAGACCAAAATATTAACTTCATTGATATTCCTTGAAGGTCTCAATAATTACGTGAATAACTTACTGCAAATAAATTGATATTATTAACCCTAACATGAACGGTTATAAATTAACCGTAACCGTAATTAATTAGTAAATGTACTTCTGTACATTACCTAGACCGTAATTCCATTTTTCAATTTCCATTTATTGAGTAAACTTTACATTCATCTAGTGGCAGAGTTAATAATTTTACTTCAAAACTGAAATTTGTTTTTATATTCTTGAACATTTGTGCCAAAAACATTCGACAAAATCAAAATTAGTTATGAAAATAAGAACCAGCGATTTTGATCCATTCAGTTTTTGCACTTGAAAACCGGCCCACATAGTTTTTAATTACAAATTGACAAATTCATATATAAAGAAGTATACTTCAATTCAGTTCAATGGTTCGATTATTAATTTTTTGGATTTAACCATTTTGTAACAGTGTTGTGCTAATTCAACCGTTTCAACAAGATTCAACCAGAGGAAGAAATTTATATTTTCGCCTGAATATCCGACGCTTCAATTTTTCCACAATTTAAATAATTTTAAATAGTTTGGGACCAACATTGGAAAAAAGTATGTGTATGTGTGCGTATTTGAGACGAAATTGTACCTTCTGTCAAGATTTTCTCAAAACGACTGAAACGTTTGTATATCGATGAAACTTAAAATAACTTGCCTTGATTAGTCTTACGAAGCGGTCGTCTTCGCCATTTCTTCAGTATAGACAGAAAAATGACAAAATTTTTGTCAGCATTTTAGATAAAGATTCTAAAGAAATTTTGAAAACTTAAACAACTAGCACTGACCAAAGGTCGACATATCCAGTACCTATCCAGTGTGCCCAGATCTCGGCTCACCACGGGCACAGTTACCAACTCCAACCACTGATCTTTTATTGGCCTAAGGGCATAGCGCCGGTAAATTGCATATTTGGAACGAAGTTTGACCGAAGAAGCGATCGGCCTCGCCATTTCTTTAGTATTGACAGAAAAATGTCAAAATTTCGTCTGTATTTCCTTCTGGCTTCTGTCGGCATACCTATCCAGTATTCCCAGAGCCCGGGCCACCTCGGGCACAATTACCAATTCTGACCACTGGTTTTTTATTGGCCTAAGAACATAGCGCTAGAAAATGCACAGACTCTAATTGTACTACTCTGCTATAATCTACAGGACCGGTCCTCGTCCTCACATCAATTAATTACAATGTGTTTCCGATCACCTCCAAATTGACGTCAACACGGAACTGGATAGTGATGTAGCGATCAAGTGGCGTCAAAGAATAAAGCAACAATATTTTTTTAATATATTTTTAGTCAGTTGGAAAAACTCCAATGCAGTTCCTTTGATATCATTTATTGTTTGTAACAAAACTTAACATGGCTAGAATGTTTATGGTCTAAAACAAATAACATAAAAGTTATTTAATTACATATAAAATTCAATAAAGGGCTGCGCGAAAAAACAAAAATTTCATCTAAACTACAAAATTCTTATTTATTAATCGATTATTAAGTCAATTATTGATATTTGAATGGTATTTTACAATTTAAAATACAAATCTAAAAATGCGACAAACAATTTAAATATTAAAACACAATTAACTGGTTTGTGAAATTACGTAAAATTTGTTTAGCTTAGGATTTTTCTTAAGAATATTAATTTATATACTTTTAATTTCAATCTGACATACTAGGACATTCAGTAACTGTTTTGATTATATTATATGGCTTTTGAATGGAGGGCCACCCAGTAGTTGTCCAATTCAGTTGTGACTAATTAACTTAAAGTAGTTGTTGATATTTTATGTTGATCATATGCAGCTATAGTATAGGGAAATGGCGTAAATTATCCCAAATTTGGCAAAAATTGGATTTTTGGAGATATATTTATAACTGATATTAACTATATTCATTACGTTAAGAAAATAGCGCTAGAAAATGCACAGACTCCGAGCACTAAGTTAGCTTCAGTAAAATTTAAATCGAAGTTTAATTTTGTTTAAATTAAATTTTCAGTTGATGCTTTTTTTCAAAAATAATTTGGACTATAATGGAGTATAATATAAGAAAAGATATGATTGAAACAGTTCTCCAACCGCTGAGATAAATCCACGAGAGGCTCCCGATTTCGACTAGAGATAATATTTGAGATCTATAACCTCAAGAGGAAATTTGACATCAAAGCTGCCTGATCGAACCAGTAAACTCGAGACTAGTTTGTGCTATCCCACGTCCAAACTGAGTACGCCACCGCTGGGACTCATTTTGCGATTATAATTTGAATTTAAGAAAATTGTGATTTGATATATTTTATTTATTAAAATATTGAAACAAAAAGCATAAGTGATAAATGAAAGTCCATAAATTTTCATAGATATCGCAAACAATAACAATAATAAAATAAAAGAAGAACATTTACACCTTAAACAACAACATATACTCGTACTTGACACGACAAGTATCAAACACGTCAATGCGCTCTTATCAGGTATTTTATAACATTACTCTAGAAATCAGACTCTCAAGCATTTTATCTTTTGTTTTAAGTAAGCCATTAAAATAGCGATGGTAAAATGTAGGAAAATGTATATCATAATGATAATAAGCGATAATGAACTTGAAACGTTAGTTGTTCTCATAATAATATAGAACAAACAATACAAATTAACATACTATTGGAAATTAGATAAGAAATTAAACATTTTATTTAGAAATTGTATGTTTTAGAATAAGCTAAAGCTTAACAAAGGATAAGAATATTTCGAACGAGCATATGAGAAACACCATCACCTTTTTGACTAGTTTTTTAAGTTGGGGATCTAGGGGCTTTTTGTAACGGGGGTAAGTAGTGACAAGTATTTTTCAAATTGATCTTAAACAATATTAAAATGTATTTTTGTTTCGATTGAACATGTAAACCCCCCTGCATTATGTTTTCTGCATACTATCCCGCACGCTGAGACTGTAAACAGAAGTGTGCAAAAACGTACCTAATCTTTGTCATGCAAAATGAGACTGTACTATCAAACAATTTCGGTAATAATCAGTGGGTCTCCAGATATGTTAATTTAAAAAAAAAATGTTATAAAAATGACTATTTGTCAAAATCTTAAATAATATCTAGGTGTGAATGATATTTTGCTTTAAGTCAACAAAAACTTCCCGACATGTGTATATCGTCAACTTATTCAATAAGAATTAAAATTGGCATCTCTTCAAATTGACGATAAAATTTCGAAGTTGTTGGTCCATTATTTCAAAGTTTGAAAAATTTTAGGCGTAGTCTTTTGATATTTTAGGATGTTCATTGAGACCATAAACCTGACAAAGCTACGGAAAAATTTTAGCAAAAAAAAAGAAACATTCTGACCCATCTAGTCAGCACGGTTCCTAACTGATACCTTGTTAACTGCTTTTGAATGTTTACAATCTTTTAAGAATTTTTTACCAAAAAGTGGACAAAAAATGTTGCAAATTTTTGTTAATGAAAAAGAAACGGCGAGGCCTTTCGCCTCGAAAAGCTAATCAACACCTTATCGAGTTTTATCAAATGGTATTCATTTTTTTAATTTCGTGCAGTCTTTTAAGAGAAACATCGATGGAAGTTCATATTTTAGCCCACGATTCAGAATGACTTCAAAGGTCGGGTAAACATGAAATTAGCAAAAAGGATTTTTTGGCAAGAATATAAAGATCTTATTGGGGAAGTTACCAAGATCTAACTAATTTTTATATGTGATAATTTCAACTATTTATGCATCGTATTCAAATAACAATATGCCGAATAAAAGCACTGAACAGGAATCACTAGCAATTTTTATGTTTTTTCTTTAATATAATTTTTTAACATTAATATAATGTAGACTAGCTGTAAGTGGAATTCTGTCTTAAGGCAATTAGGGCATCGCGCCTTAAGGCAAATTGCTGGAACTTCCCGTACCAAAAATTATTATTTTTAAACGATTAACATTTTTGAAAAAATTTTACTTCAAAAAAATAGATTTTTGAGAAACTATAAATTTGACAAAAAATTACTTTTTTTTGAAAAAAAAATTTTTATTTGAAAAAAAAAATTTTTTTTGGGAAAAAAAAATTTTTTTTTAAACAAAAAAAAATTTTGAAAAAAAAATGTTTTCTTCATTTTGACATAGTTTGGAAATTCTGAACTTTTTTCCAAAGCAGTCGCACTGCTTGAACTGCATAGAGACGAAATGTCGAAGCTCGCAAGTGCCGCGTCGCCGTCTAACGCATAAGCATTGGTACGGAACCCATAGAAATGTAAAAAAAAATTATACTTATTGTTAAAATCTCTATAAAATATCTGATAATTTGATGTGCATATGTCTAATGATCATTTTTAACCGCCGAATGCCTTTTTTTTTTACTTTTTTCATTAGATCTCCGAAACCGCTAGACCTGCCTTCATGAAAATTTGATCAATTTTACATCTTGTCAATACAAGTAAAATGTTTTTTGAATTATTCAAATCGGACGCTCCGTTCTCTTAAAAACAAAGGTACCGTTTTTGGCACTTTTTGCCCCGTATCTTCGGAACGGCTAGACCTGCCTTCGCCAAAAACTAATCAGCACGTCTCCTTATCAATACGAATCGAATGCTTTTTGAATTATTCAAATCTGTTGATCCGTGTTCCCGAAATCGTCGACGAAAATTTGTATCCGCACATACATACACACACATACATACATACATACATACACACACACATACACACACACACACACATACATCCATTTTTTCTAAGGTATGCCAAAATGTTCAGAAACCTCTGAAACGTAAAGATATATAAAAATTTTCATTTTCGATTTTTTTGCGATTACTATAACTTACCCTACGGGAAGTTAATAATTACACTACAAAAGTAAAATGGTAAAAAATATGCCAAAAGTGTTTTGAATTTAATTATTTATGATTAGCGCGAAAAGTACTGATTATAAATCTAAACTCATTCTCGACATTGAAACACTTATCTCAGAGTACAAAGCAAATTTATTACACATAACAGTATGTTCACTTGTCGTTATTTATATATATTTGTACATATTTATAGTTATTCTTGTATCTCAATAAATCATAGAGCAGTGACGAATTTTCACACGATCTAGAACAGAGTTTTTCAAAGTTTTGGATACTACATACTTGGAAGAAGTTTAATATCTCAATTTCAAATACTCAGCTAATAGATAAATGTAGAAGTGTTGTAGAATTAAAGCGTTTTTAAAGTTTTTGAAGATTTTCTATTAATTACAAAATAATATAATATAAAAACATATCAGCTAAGATAATTTAAAAATAAAGAAGTTATATCCAAGTGTTGTAAAATGGTTGGATAAAAATGAAAATTTATTTATACATAGATTAGGTCTATTTATCTGCACTGTTATAATTCATATGCAAATTGTGACCATAGAAAAGATATACTCAAAAAATTAGAAGTCTTGAATGATAATCTTCGAGAAATATATAGCTCATTTATATAAGTTAGTACATTATATAGCATTTTCAAATAAGTCTTAGATTATAGCAAGAGCATTGACTATTATATATTATGTTCAAAATAGTTAGTGAAGAGAATTGAATAAAACTCAATGCAGAAAACAATACAACTAAAAACTTATTTCTTTTTAATAATGATAGATTAATTAGTTAGAATGAGAACATAAGTTCTTCATAATCGTACACAAATCACTTAATATAATTAAGGGACTCCCTTTAATATGCATTTTGCTTAAAATATTAGAGAACTTTACTATACATCGTTTTGAAAACAAGAATGTAAAATAATTTTATTTTATATAAAAATCAAAATTTTTAAATCAAAATTAGTTCAATACGCGACGATTTTTGAAATTAGTGTCAAATTACAAATAAATTGTAAAATGTATATTTATAATTAATAATTAATTGTTGATTATATAAAAATATGGAAGAATACTTCAACATATTTAGACGCCGAAATACTAGACATAAACTATGTGTCTGCTCAAGTTCCGTCGGTATTTATTTTATTGTTGAATCAGCATTAACATTGAAAAATAATTCATCTTGTTTCTAATCCAAGAATTGTCCATATTGCTCGAATTTATCTTGACGATAAGAAACAGATAACAAATATTAAGCAAAATGTTTAAGAAGGTCAGGTACGAATTAGTTCAAAGTTTATTAAGAAATGGTTGAGGGTCTTCAAGTGTAACACTCGAGTTTCCATTATACTTGTATTGAACTATAATAATAAATCATTTTGCTAACTGATATAATTAAAAGAGCTTATGGGTACAAGTTGAATTGAAAGGGCTTATTGAAAATATCACTACATCATAAGCCTTTAATTTAGTCCATATGTGCAAACTCATTCAACTATGAAGATGCTGCTGTAAATCAAATTTGAACATTGTGAACTAATTACACATAACACTGTTACTAATTCGGCTTATTACAAAAAGACTTATTAATTAAGATTTTTTAGGTTTTAATTTTTTTACTTTGAGTATTTATTTTGTAATACCTTTGAGACTTGGGCTCAGCAGTGGCGTAAACAGTTCTAAAGCAGGCTAGTACAAACTACTCCCGAGTTTTCTGATTCGTTTCCTGCTACCATCAAAGCTCAACACCAGGCAGCATTGATGTCAAATTTATCACTTGAAGTTATAGATCTCAAATATAGCCTCAAGTGAAAATTGCCTCTCGTGGGTATGGTTGCATAAATATAATAAAACTGTTAACAAATACTTCGAGTAAAGATAGTCACAACTGGATTGGACAACCACTGGGTTCATAGTCCATCTATTAAAAAAATCCATATAATAAAGTCAAAACAATTAGTAAATGTCTCAGTATGACAGATTGTAATTTGAAATATTATAAAAACTTTGAGGCTTATAGAACGTATATTAATATTGATTAAAAAAAATAGATTGTGGACTGAAGAAAAAAGTATGTTGTGAGCTGCGGCAGATCACTTGGTCATTTTCTCTTTAGTCGCCTTAATTTTTCAGTTGAGTGTACTAACTGTGTATCAGGATTTGCAAGTCCATCCAATATATCTTGGAAAATTGAGCTTCTGCTTTTAATTACCTCAACCACTGTGGGCATTTTTAAGTCCTTGTGTATGATATTGTTGATCATAAACCATGAAGCGTTCCTGATCATTCTTAGAATCTAGTTTTGAGTTTGGAACTTTCCGAATTATAAGAATTTTGATATTGCTGGCACAACCCCACAGCTCAATCCCATATGTCCATATTGGATCATCACTTTATATAGTAGAAACTTATTTTCGAATGAGTTAGGATTATCTGCCTTTTCAGTTCTTTCATCTTAAGATCTATTTGCTTTGCTTTTATTGTGCATGATGTGCATTTTCCAGTTGAGTTTTCTATCAATGGTCATACCTAGACATTTTACAGATTCTTGATTTGGAATAACTGCATTATTCAAGTATAATGCAGAAGTTGAGTGATTTCTTAATGAGATGATAAGATGTTGTGATTGTGATTTATCGACATTGTGATGATAAGATGTTGTGATGTGATTGTGATTTATCCACATTGGTTTTGATGTTTGATTATTTTATTAACAACATTTAAAAGTAGAGGGCAAATGATGGGTGTACATCTGGGCAAATGATTGATTAATAATTATTAACTATTGACTAACTTTCCGTAGGGTAAGTTATAGTAATCACAAACAAATCGAAAATGAAAATTTTTACAGATCGTTACGTTTCAAAGGTTTCTGAACATTTTGGCATACCTTAGATAAAATAGATGTATGTGAGTGTGTGATCGGATACAAATTTTTGTCGACTATTTTGGGAACACGGATCAACCGATCGGAATATTTTGAAAAACATTTGATTTGCGTTGACGGGGAGACGTGTTGATTAGTTTTTGGCAAAGGCAGGTCCAGCTGTTCGAAGATACGGCGGAAAAAGTGCCAAAATGGTAATTCAGTTTTTGTGATAACGGGGCGTCCAATTTGAATGAATCGGAAAACGTTTTAGTTATATTGTCAAAATGAAGAATTGATCAAATTTCTGAGAAGGCAGGTCTAGCGTTGTAGAACCAATAACAAAAACAATGAAAAATAACATTTGGCGGTCAAAAATGATCATTAGACATATGCTCAACAAATTATCAGATATTTTATAGAGATTTTAATAAATACAAATATTGTTTATATTTCTATGGGTTCCGTACCAATGTTTATCCGTTAAACTGCGACACGGCGCTTACGCGCTTCGATTATTTGTCTCTAAAACAGTGAAGCAGCGTTAATGATTTGAAAAAAAATCTAAATTAAAAAAAAAATGAAACATAAAAAAAAGTGCGCGTAAGGTTCACATGTTATTGAAGTAAAACTTATTTGCTACTGTACAAGATGGCCTTCAAGTAAAAATAAATACATCATATAACAATTTTGAATAATGTTTATTAGTGATATGGTAACACTCGTGATGCACATATTTATTAGTGTCAGCCATTATACACATTTAAATAATGATAAATTATAAATTATATATTTATAATAGCTTTAAAAATATGTATAATATTTAAAAATATTAATGTAATTAAAGTCATATTTCAAATATGACATGATCGGTTTGTCATTGTAATTAGCATTTAGATATGAACCTTTATTAGAGAAATGAAGTAATTGCTGGTTAATAAATTCTATAATATTTGTTCACACAGTAGATTATGTTAAACAACGCCTAAACAAATATTATTTTCTCCACTTCACTCATCATGTAATTGTGTTTGAAGAACTTCATGTAATTAAAATTAACATAAATTTATTGACTGCTTGTATTTTCTTTTTACTTTTTCGCTGGAGATATAATCTCATTCTTTAAAAAGCTGTAATATCTGTCTTGCCTAAAATTCCATTTTAATAACTTCAAAGATTTATATAAATCTACGAATAATATAGAAATAATTTATAATCAATAAACTTACTTGTTTTATTATTTGCAAGAAACAGGGTAAAATATTCTTCTGAATTAGACTTTTTTCATTAAATCAAGATTTGTACTACGATGTAACTTTAAAATGTTTATTTATCTATGCCGATTTCCTCGCTGATATCGATACGTATACAACGTTGATATCGATACGTATACAATGTTGATGCCGTTACGCATACAACAACAGATCTCTATTCACATACGCGAAGACTAATCGCAATCGACACGTATAGAAATGATATCATCGAGAACGAATGACGAATCATTGGCACTCGATTTTGCCGTAACGCACTTCCGTTGCATTTGTACTGACTAGTCGCGCATAAAGAAGTTTTACTTCAAAATTTAAAGCTTTTAAAAATTTTAAATTACGCTACGCGAAGTTCCAGCAATTTGCTTTTAGACATACTGCCATGTACTATAAGTTTAATATAAATATAGAAAAAATATCTATAAAACAGGAATATGAATTTCCCAAATAAAAAATAAAATATGAAAACAAATATTATTCTCTGCTTTTTCTTAAAACTGTATCCAAGTCTAATAGTTTTAATTCAAAGTTTGAGAATCGTTGTTTTATAGAATAACCATATGTATCTCTCCGCACACTAATATTGTGCAAGATCCCCCAAAGATTCACACACATGCGTTCGGCAACGCGAGGCGATAGAAGTCACTTCAGAAAAGTCATCATTTTAGTTTTCAATGTAACGCGTGAGTAGTGAGTCGGAAAAAACCTATAATCCGCAATTTATTTCCTTTCGTTACCAAATACCTAAAATAAGTATTTTTAGTTGAAATAAATCAAGTGTTAATACTTAATTATTGTTAAAATCGAGCGTTTTAAAAAGTTGTTAATCAGTGTCTATTTTTAAAACAGTGTTTTAGTTAGTGTTACACAAAATGTCAAAAATGGGATCGCCGTATTCGCAGACTTATAAATTAGTCGTCGTGGGCGGAGGAGGCGTCGGAAAATCTGCAATAACTATTCAGTTTATACAAGTAATAATTTGATTATTTATATTTAATTATTTTAAATTTCAATTACGATTGAATAAATATTTTAAACTGTATTTTTTAAAAAGACGCGGTTCGCGCGCTGCTGTCACTTTCCCACATAACCTCACTTTTGTTCGAGGTTAGCGCATGAAAAAATTTGACAGATGGTTCGAAAATGATTAAATAAAGACGTATTTAAGATTAATTTGTTATAGATTTCTTACGTTTAATAATTACTCACAAATAAACTACGTTTTTTAAATGTTTTTAGTAATTTTTAATCAAGTATTATTTATAGATTGTGATTATTTTTGCCCTGTTTGATTCATGTAAATGTAGGTTGGGCGTATTACAACATGTTGATGTGTTTTTTTTCAATCATTCTATTAATATCGCGAAATGGAAAATTAAAAAACTGTTGGGTGTAATTTGAATAAAATGAAATAAAGCTAATTGTAAGAAAGATTTCTGCTATAATAAATAGATTAGAACTAGTGGGGCGCATGGCATCGTGCCTTAAGGCAATTTGCTGGAACTTCCCAAACCAAAAATTATTTATTTTAAAAAGATTAACATTTTTGAAAAAAAATTACTCTCTGAACTTTTTTTCAAAGCAATCGTACTGCTTTAAAAGCATAGAAACAAAATATAAAAGCGCGTACGCGCCGCGCCGCCATCTAACCGATAAACATTGGTACGGAACCTATAGGAATGTAAACAAAATTCATACTCATTGTGAAAATCTCTATAAAATATCAAATAATTTGTGTGCATATGTCTAATGATCATTTTTGACTGCCAAATGGCTTTTTGTTTTACTTTTTTCATTAGATCTCCGCAACCGCTAGACCTGCCTTCATGAAAATTTGATCAATTCTTCATCTTGTCAATACAAGTAAAATGTTTTTTATAAAATTATTTTTAATAAAATTTTTGTAAAATTATTAAAATCGGACACTACGTTCTCTTAAAAACTGAGTTACCGTTTGTGGCACTTTTTCCCCCGTTTCTCCGTAACGGCTGGACTTGCCTTTGCCAAAAACTAATCAGCACATCTTCCTATCAATAGGAATCGAATGCGTTTTGAATTATTCAAATCGGTCGATCCGTGCGCCCGAAAACGTGGACGAAATTATGCGGACATACATAACACACACACAGACATACACACATCCATTTTTTCTGAGGTGGATCAAAATGTTCAGAAACCTTGAAAAGTTGAAGATAAGCGAAAATTTTCATTTTCGATTTTCAGCCCATTACTATAACTACCCTACGGGAAGATAAAGTAAAGCTAAGAAAAGTTTCTGTTATAATAATAGATTAGAATAATGATTAATCAAAGGTCAAGGGCTTGAAATAGTATTTTTTTATCATTCATAATTCATGAATTATTTATGAATAAATAGAGTAGATCGTGGCTTTAAAGTCCACCACCAATATCTCAAAAACAAGTAAAGTTAAGATTTTTTTTAACAAAAATATTTGAAAGTAGAGGGCAAAAGATCTATATTCACCTTGATTCTACATATGTGTTGCTCTCTACTTTTAAATATGGTTACGAGGTTGCTATCGGGAGATGAATGGCAATGCTTGAAAATCTATAACAAAAGTATTTTCGTTCGTTGTTATTTTTCTTTCTGTATGAGCACTGTCGTTTAGTTTACGAGACCTTAATATAATTTGTAAGTATACGTTATTTAATTGTTTTATAAGAAGTATTGTTATTTTCAAGTTTCAACCGCTTTTTACATGATCTCTATAAAAGCCTACATCTGGGTGAGGGTAAAAAAGAACAACTAAACCTTTACCCTGGAAAATAAAAAATAGCAAATAAAAATAAATTAAGTTAAAAAAACAAGTTTACAAAAGTTAAATTAAATAAATAGTTATTCCAACCCTGCTGATGAATATTTGTGAAAAAGTACCAGATATAGGTTATTAACAGTGTTATCTCTGTAAAAAATGTATCCATGAAATTTACATTTTGTACTGGATGAATAATGCTGCTATTACTTTGTAATATCTCTTTAAAAATAAAAATGATACATTGGGTCTGTTTGCCCTCTGCCTAGTCTATTTGTCCCGATCATGGTGTAAGAAGGGTCATATGACAAATTTTAGAACTAATTGAGAGTGATATTTTGCCTTAAGGCTAGTTGCAAAACCTATCGGATAGGTATAATAATTGACTTAATCAATCGAAATTGAAATTTAGATATTTAGATAAAAATTTCAACTGTTGATTTTGAAAATAAAGTTTTCGCTTTCACTAAAATCTAAATATTGTGATTTCCAATTGATATCTCTCAAATACATTTTAATATCTCTAAATAAAATTACAGCCTATTATTCCAAATTTTAATTAATTTATATAATTTATTCAATTTTCGTAGGTCTGTTCAGTGAGTGAACTTTATCGCCATTTTAAATTTCATTAAATACGTCGAAATATTTCTTTACGGAATCTAATAAAGTATTTTGTGAAATATTAAACATCTGCAATAAGAAAATATTAACATAATTACATACATCATGTACGTAGTCCTTGATATCATTTAATCAATTACATTAATGGTAACATTTTTTAAACAACTAGAGAAGTTTTGTAAACTGCTCGTTAGGTGACACAGATATAAAGAATCTACTTAGATAATTTTTAAATGATTTTTGTGAAGAATGCACAAGTCCATAAAGAGATGACAAGATTTTTACAAAAATGGTTCCAAAAATACGTGTGGCAAGGATTAAATTTGTGAAATCAGTTTTGCCGTTTTTGGGAAAACGTTGAAGAACTTCAAAATCTGTCTCATCACGTCACAAAAGCGACTTTTGACACAAATTACACTACCATATTTTTTAAAACTGATGAATTTTTAAAATTAATATATTTTAGTATGTTCTTCAGGACCAAAATATCTATCTACATAAAAAGTTTCATCCAAATCGTCAAAAAGACATTTTGCAACTGTCAATTACGAAAAAAATGGCCGGGCCCACCAATATCATTTCCCCACCAATATCTTTCGAACAGTTTTTGAATTTGTCAAATCAATTTAGGATACAAAACGTGACCGAAATATTTTTAACTTTTTTCCTAATTACAAAGACGAAACGGCTTGGCCGATCATTGAGTAAAACTAATCAACGCAAGTTGTTATTGAGATACTTTAATGGCTTTTAAATTTTTGAAATCGGTTCAGCTGTTTATCAGAAAAAATGGGCGAAAGTTTGATAATCGGCTCATCATACACACATATTGCTTCCAAATTTGGTCTCAATTGCTTTAGAATGACTTGAAACGTCGAGAAAGCAATTATAATTACCAAATCAGATTTTTTGGCGAAAACAAACTTCTCCTTCGGGAAGTTAATATAAATATATTAGAAATCTTTCACTGTGAGTTCTATATTAAATTCAAGTTTGCTTAATTAGGTAGAAATCTTTTAGGGGTAATATGAATTAATCAAAATAAAACTAAGAAAAATTGCCTTTTATAACTGATAGATTAAAATTAATTATGAGAATAATAAAAAAATATGTCAAAAGCTTGAAAAAGTATTTTTTTCTTTTTGATTATGAAGCACTATATAAAAAAATATTAGAGTGTGTTCTATATTAAATTCAAGTTTGTTTAAATTATTATTATTAATGATAAATATAAATTTTAACAATCATAAAACAAATTAAATTAATTAAATCTTTTCGTAGTATAATTTTTTTTTAATTACTATATTTGTTACAACTAATTAACATTTAGTAACAGTAATGAACAATTATCGTAGTATAATATGAATTAAACGAAATAAAACTAAAAAAATGACAATATTATAAATAGATTAATTAATGGTTATTCCGAAATATGTCAAGGACTTGAAATAGAATTTTTATTATTGATCATGATTCATGGAGCATTTATAAATAAATGTTCGATTATAATTAGAATTCGTTGCTGTGATTTCTATATTAAATTAAAGATTGTGTAAATTAATTAACAAAACATAGTTGTCAGCAATTCTTGCGTGAGTTAATTTGTCATGCCCTTGGCTCATAATTATAAATACCTATTTGATATAAAACTGTATGACAAAGTTTGTTCTACATATAGAAGAAAAATGCTGCCAAAAACAATTACTTACAATATATAGACAATGAACGACATTTTTACCAGTAGATACTATATAGAAACTAGTAGTGCATGGCATCGTGCCTTAAGGCAAATTACTGGAGCTTTACCTGTACCGAAAATTACCAAAGATTAATTTTTAAATTATTGCAAAAAATTGACTATTCAAAAATTAGAATCTTTTTATATTTTGAAATATTTAAGAAATTTTGAAATCCTCTTCAAAGCGATCGCGCTGCGTAGAGACGGAACATCAAAGCGCTTAAGCGCCGCGTCGCAGTCTAAAGAAAGGACGTTGGTACGGAACTCATAGAAATGTACACAAAATTTGTTATTATTAAAATCTCTATAATATAAGCCGATTGGCGTATAAATAAATAAATAAATATATGATAATTTGATGTGCATATGTCTAATGATTATTTTTGATCGCCAAATGACATTTTTTTTACTTTTTTAATTGGATCTTTTAAATCGCTAGACCTGCCTTCCCAAAAATGATATCACTTCTTCATTTCGTCAATACAAATAAAACATAAACTGAATTACCATTTTTGGTACTTTTTGTTCCGTATCTTCAAAAAGAGTGGACCTGCTTTTTCCAAAAACTAATCAGCACGTCTCCCTGTCAATACGAATCGAATGAAATTTTGAATTATTTGAAATTGTCGATGAAAATTTGTAACCGAACACACAAAAAAATCCATTCTTTCTAAGTTATACCAAAATATTCAGAAACCTGTGAAACGTAAAGATTTGTAAAAATTTTCATATTCGATTTTTTAGCGATTATCATAACGGAAGCATAATAATCAAGTTATGTTCTCATATATGCAAGTTATATTCTTAAGTTAAAAATCTTATGAATGAATTCTTTACAAACGTATTTTTGTTTGGATTCTGATAGTGTAAAAATTTTTATGAAACAAAAACTATCTTATATATAAAAATGGAGCTCTCTTTCAAATGTCCAAGTAAAACTCGAAAAAGGCTGAATCGATTTGGCCAGTCTTAGTCTTGAAAAATTCGTGCCAATCCAGAGATGGTCGGAAAGGTGAGATATTATTTCAAAATTGCGTAGAAACTTTACATTTTTAATTTGAAATTTTTTATAGAAGCGTACCTTGAATAAAACAGTGGACGGTGGCTAATAAGTGAAATGTCAAACGTTTTTGACGGATGATGTTTAATTACTTTTAATAGGATGTTCTGCGTAAATATTATTTAATTATGATTAAATTGGAGTAAGTAGATTTGTTCGTAGTTTTATTTATATACAAAAACGTTAGTAAACGGGCCGCAAGTGATAATAGAAACTCAAAATATCAACTTTTTTGAAATGTTAATATGAAAATGCACTTTTCGGCATATTTTTCTCAAACACGGTGCTCTGAAAGATCTCATTTGTATAATTATATACTCATTGGTATTTATAAACCATTTTATAGGTTATATTATTTTTTATTTATGTTATTCCAATTCAGAACCTAAATTTGGTATCAATCAAAGGGACATTTTGTCGAATAACATTTTCCTAGTCATAATTTCCCAGAATTTATCGAAAAATACACAGTAAAATATGAAGGTCCGGGGTTAAAAACGTCCACCACCAATGTGTTAAAAACCAGTAAAGTTAAACATTGTTTAGCTCAATATTTGAATGTAGAGGGAAAAAGATGTATAACCATAACCTTGATTCTCATGACCATGCTCTCGGGAGATAAACGTTAATCCTTGAAAATCCATAATAAAAGTATGTTCTTCCGATGGTAGTTTTTTTAGCATTAGTTAAAAGTGTAATTATTTTGTAAAATACCTTTAAAATTAAAAAAGACATTATACCTGTTTGCCACCTGGCCATTTCAAGTTACTCCGCCTACAGGGTAAAAAGTTCTAGATAAAGATTTTTGAAATACAGCAAGAAAGCGCATTTTTTCAATGATGAAGTAGCTGATAGTTTTACTGAACGTAGTAAATAATTGTTTGTTTGAAACGTGTTATTTGTTGTGATATAATTAGTTTAGTTTTCGTGGTATAGTTGATATTTGCTCAAAGTCAAATTGGACCATTGTGCTTCGCCCTGCTCTACATATATACTTTTTATTAAATTTATTTTAATTCATAGAATGTTACTTGAAACTTTTCAAAAAGCGGGTCAAAGAAGAAATACTTGATTCATTTTCTATCTTTCCTCGCAGAAATTTTAAAATTTTGTATAAGCTCAGTTGTATTATTTACAATTATACACATAATGCAGAATCCAAAAAGAATCTGAAAAACTTGAAACGTAATCAATAAGTCGAAACACCAAAAAAGACTTAGATTGGATTATACCATGTTTTCTATAGAAAGTGTATAAAACTTCCAGACAAAATATAGACAAACTAATGGGGTTTATTGTTTTTATAATACCTCATTGTAAATAGCATTCAAACAACACATCCTTATACACTGAAAGTATTAATATATTTGATTCTCTAGAAATTGTTTAGAATATAACTTACTTAGCAAAACAACGTTTTTGGGTCAGCTAGTTAGTGAATAAAAATCACTTACATCTTAAGATGTAAATAAAATATTAATGTAATAACAATTCAATTAAAAAAAGAAAATTATCTTAAATTGAAGACCAGCTGTAAGGAGATATGAATACAATAAGCTTAAATCTATGCAAAATTTTCTTTTTTTTAAATTAAATTGTTATTACATTAATATTTTTGTTACGATTGTACGTTCATGAATGATTTGGAACCAACTATCAGTATTATATAATATGTGGTTTATCATCATGTGCTCTTCAAAACGATTGTGGTTAGATTTTGTCTGTAAGATATAATTCATATTGAACTTTTAAATGAATATTCAACTTGAAATTTAATGATTTAATTTGTATGTAATGATATATTTATAAGTATTTACCACCAAAATCTCAAAAACAAGTATAGTTAGGAATTTTTTTAACAACAAATATTTAAAAGTATAGGGAAAAAGATGTATAACCAACTATCATCTTGATTCTTACGATGTCACTATGGCGAGATAAACAGCAATGTTTGAAAATCCACAACAAAAATATTTTCTTTTTTTGGTAGTTTTTTTATTGTGAGCACTAATGTTTAGTATAGGAGTCCTTAATATAATTTTGAAGTCTACGTTATTTGAATGTTTTATAAGATATTATTTGTAAGTTACATTCAACAGTTATGGATGGCGTAAGGAGACCAACTCTATATTTTCCCTGGTAAACAATAAAAAGTAGTAAATAGAAATGTAAATTAAGTTGAAAAAAGTTATTTTACGAGAGATAATGACGAAGTTCCAGATCAAGGTTATATACAACGTACCCATGAAATTTATATTTTGAACTTATCGAATATTATAGCTATTATTTTATAAAATCACTTTAAAATTAAAAATATAATATTAGACCTCTTCGTCCCCTGGCTGTCCCATATCGCCCCGCCTAAGGAATAAAAATAGGACCAGAAAAAAGGGATCAGGTGAAAAATCTCTAATAAAACAGACAATTACGAACATGGTCAGATAGTTGTTTGTTTGATGTGTGTTATTTGTTGTGATATAATTAGTTTGGTTTTCACAATATGTTTGCTCAAAGTCAAATTGGACCTTTGTGCTCCGTCCTACCCTACTCAAAAATCATAAACCATGCTCTATATTTTGGACGTTCAGGTGTTTTATTATTGTGGAATCTTATTAAGTACATTAGGTTACTATAACTATTAAACTATATGTTGTTAGCGTTTAACCTTTTCCACTCGGATGCCGCCGCTCCGGCGACCAAATTCATATAAATCTCGAAATTCGCGAGTGGTTGAAATTTTCATGTTCTTTCTAAGGAAACCTTTTGAGAAGGTTCGAAATTATTGCAGACAATGAATGACATGAAAATGGAGAAAACATAAAATTAGTAAGTCCATTTTTCTGTCGAAAATCTTCTGATTTGGGAAGTAAAAAAATGAAATTAGAAGAATTTTCTGATGATATGAAATGCGTTTCTTTTTTTTAGGTTCATTTCTGCGTACAATTTTCTGTTGCTATCTTTATTAGCTTATGAGATACAGATAATAGATTGAAACAAGATCAATATAATATTGACTCAACTGTATCCATTCATTTTTTCATATAACATATAACAAACAAATTGATAGAACGTTTTGTATCAGGTGTATAGCATGCAAGTTATTTGCTAATCGAAAGCACCTACGTATTAAATCGTTGTGATCGATTTTGTTTGATGATTTTATGTTACATTGTATTCTATATTAGGAATACGTTAATTACAAAATTTAATTTATCACGCACTATTAGTATCGTGAATTATTTTTAATGTGATAGTAATCATACACATAAGGCGAAACTACATTTTAATGTAATAGAGATTGAAATTGGTTTAGATTTTCTTCAGATATTTGAAACATTTTTTTAATCAGTTTTAATGCAAGTTTTATTAATCAATGGACGAGCCGCATATAACCCAGCCCATCACAATATTTAAAAAATTTAATATCACATGAATAAACAGAGAAAATTTATCATACAGAGATGTGACAACTGTTTGGGTTGCCATCTGTAAAAAGCAAACGTAGTTTGTAAGATATTAATCACAACAGCTCATAGAACCCATAAGTTCTGATCGCTGTTTAAATAAAATTATAAAAAAAAATGAAACAATATGTTATGAATGGTGAAATTTTCAAATACATTGATAGTTTTGGACTCCCAGCAATAGTTAATGAAATAAAATATTGACAGTGTGAAACCTCTTCTTATATAACTCATGTAAGCAAGATATATCTCATGTTCTTAGTATTTAATAACAAAATAAATAAAATATGCTATTTTATTATTATACTATTTTCCCTGCATAGAACACAACACAAGTTAAGTTTGAAATATATGTATAGATTTAAGTTATAAAGTAAGTTATAATATATGTATGTATATAAATTAAAAGAGAAAGAGATTTTATAGATTTAGCTATAAAATTTGGATAATTGACATTAAAAATACATTATTAAAATATAAAGTAGTTGACACTAATATGTAACTAAAATCCGTCAATAACAGTGGATTAATTAGTGAACGGAGTTGTAATGAATTTTAGCAATTAATACAAACTCTGTTTTTGTCTCTATTAAATTCATTTTTTTTATATGTACATGTTTTTTTATATGTGCTCGTGGAAGTGTGTGAGTTAGCAACACACACGTATGTTATATAATTTAATAACAAGTAATTAGTTATACCAATATTTACTTGCACGAAGAGATATATTAAATAAACATATATTGCATTACCAGAAAAGTAAACAAGTCAGGCCTATCGATCTGTGTTGCCTTCACCGAATATAAGAATGTGGGCGCAGAAAAAAATATAAATATATTTGACATTTCAATGGCTAAAAACAAGGAATCTGTACAAGTTGGCTTCACAACGCCACCGCAAATTTCTTTACAGTACGCATACATAGTATATAAATATACATATGTATACAATACAATATATACATATATACATCATATACATAAGTATACAATATACATATACAGTAGAACTCCAATTATCCGAATTAATGGGGACCGGGACCGATTCGGATAATCAAATATTCGGATAATCGGAGTTTTTTTAAAAAATTGCCATTGGAAAGAAAAAAAGTTACGTTTTGATATTGCACTATTTTTTTATTGAATTAAATGAAAGAAACATGATATTTTCACATGTTTTAAATAATAAATAAAATAAAATAAATGTATTATTTAAATCGCGGGTGGAAGAATAATAGCGCACTTAGACCTTTTTGGACAATTTTTTTTCTGAAAGTGATTCGGATAGTCGGAGTTGAGATAATTGGAGTTCTACTGTATATATATATATATATATATATATAATTATATATATATATATATATATAACTACTAAATCATATATATATATATATATATATATATATATATATATATATATAAATAAGTCGGGTTTTCCTTCCTGACGATTTAACTCCAGAACGCACGAACCGATTTCGACAATTTTGCATTCTTTGGAAATGCATTAATGTGACTTAATGCAAATTGCTGGAACTTCACGCACCGTAATTAAAAATTCGAGTAATGGTATTAGTGAGAATTATTAGAATTATGCTTGGTTAAGTCAACAAGCAATTCTTGCCGCCAAGAAATATGATTTATACCACTGAATTTCACCATTCAATCAAAAATTGCTGGCGATTTGGTGACATACCAATGATTCCGACTGGTCTTCCGTTTGACTTCAAACGATTGCAATTTCCAGTTTGCCTTGCATTCGCAATGACAATTAACAAGACGCAAGGCCAATAGCTTAGTGTTTGCGGGATAAATTTCAAGAGATTATTTATAAAATCTTTTTTCACATGGGCAGTTATACGTTGCCTGTTCACGAGTTGGAAAACCATCCGCTTTGTTTGTGTTAACATCAGACCAAAAAACAAAAAATGTGATTTACCAAAGAGCACTTCAATGAAACGGATAATTTGCGGATTCACTTTCATTCACTTAGAGAAGTTAAACTAAATAACACTTCATTTTTGTAATCAAAATAAATTCATTACTGTTGCATAATAAAATCAAATTTTTCCTTTTCAAATATAAAACAAAAAATTTCTTCATCTCTCTCACGAAACCATCTGGTGGCGAAACGGAGTTCGTCGGGTTTGCTAGTATATATGTATATGTATATGTATATATATATATGTATATATACATAAACACATACATAATTTCTGAAGATTATTTTCTTCAGCGTTGACATACTTTAAAAAGAAAAAAAAGTTGTTTTATTGATTTGAACAATTCGATTCCTAATGATGGAGACGTGCTGATTAGTTTTAACTAAAGACAGGTCTTGCCCTTTCGGAGATTCGGAGAAAAAAAGTCAGAAAATGCTAATTTTGATTTTGCAAAAACGCAGCGGAATGAAGAATTGATTAAATTTTATCCCCCAGATTATGCAGACATTATTTTACAAATCATTATTATTGATTCATATAAAAATAGGATAAGTTTTGATTAGGTAGACATATATACAGGTATACAAGTATACAGGTAGACAGTTAAATAGTAGACAGGTTAATCAGATGAAGAAGTAGAAAAGAAAACATGTAAAAGATAGATAGACCGGTAGACCAATAAACCGAAAGACAGGTCACTTAGTAAGGAATTAGTATGTAACAGTATGTTGCAACATTGTTATGACAAAATTAAACGAATAAGTCTCGATTTGAAATAGTTATGCGCTTTAAAAATAATTCTATTATAATTTTAGAATTTAGCAGCTTAATAAAATGATGCAACAAAATTTTGTAAAATAGCAATTTTACAATATCGCGAAAGAAAATTTTAGTAGTAAATCAAAATTCATTCAACGATTTGATCCCACAGATCGATTTTTAAATTCACTGGTAGGGTATAATTAGTATCATTTAGAACAATTAAATTTAAAAAAAATGAATCTTCATTTACCTTATAATTACATAAATAGTCACTAAAGTTTATTATTACTAAACTAAAGTTACTAAAGTTATTGTCTTTATTAAAATATGTATCTTATAAATCTCTACCTCAAAAAGTACAACATAAAAATATTAAGTCTCTAGGTTCTAGGAATGTAGATAAAACTCTACATGAAGCTATTATACTCGTATATGCTCTATTGGTAATACAATAATAAAAAGGTCTTTAATAGACCAGTACAAGTAACAAATTTTGCACTGATACGACTTAAGTTGCAAGGTCTTCAAAGTTTGAATTTAAAACTTCTATCAAAACCTAAACAAATTCTACCAATGAATTATGCTACATCGATTGTCAAATAAATAATATAAATAAACATTTCAGAATCATATTATTACTATAAAAAAACTTGCTGACAATGAGTCAAAAATAAAGGTAGAAACTTCATAAAACGCTTAGTTTTTAATTATTTCTATTTTACCAAGTCGGACATCTTTCCAATTGTGCTTACTCAACTAAATTGTTCTATTTAACGGTACCAAATGATCTTGTTTATAATTAGCAGACAAAATATAGCCCAGGTACGACTTAGACGGTGGTACAACTTGAGCAACCTTATCCTAAAATGTCAACATATTTGCTGTCAACTGGTCAGCATAGTCTGCTATGGAATTTGATTGTATTTAAGAATTAGAAATAAGTAATAAAATTGAATCTTGAAGTAGGTGTGGGAGAAATAGAATTTTTGTTTACTTAAATTAAATGTGATACTAGTTTTAATAAGCATTTCACCTTGTGTCAAGTTGTATGAACTTCCCGAAATGTGTAAAT
This sequence comes from Ctenocephalides felis, assembly GCF_003426905.1. Lineage (NCBI taxonomy): Eukaryota > Metazoa > Arthropoda > Insecta > Siphonaptera > Pulicidae > Ctenocephalides > Ctenocephalides felis. Next base: position 24,964,000 of record NW_020539724.1, on the reverse strand, counting down.
AATTGATTTAATCAATAATATTTTTTGTTAATTTATATATGATCTACCTGTCGATCTGTCCATCTGTCTACCTCTCTTAATTTATTACTGTCTACTTATTTACCCCCATACCTGTCTGCTTGTCTGCTTGTCTACCTGTTTACATGTCCACCTATTTACCTGTCTACCTGTCTACTTGATTTCCTGCCCATCTATCTACTCGTTTACCTGCCACCTGTCCATCTTTTTACATATTTACCTTCCAAACTATTCACCAGTCTACCTGTTTATCCGTTTACCTGTATAAGTATCTGGCTGGGAATTTATATTTTGGAATCGTCTAATATTGTAACTATTAAAATCCCCTTAAAATTAAAAATATAACATTGGACTTGTTCGCTCTCTGACTGTCCCATATTACCCCGCCTATGGGATAAAAATGGGATCAGGTAACAAATCTCTAAAAAAACGGATAATAAAACATTTCTACAAAAATGAATTAGCTGGAAGCTTTACTGAACATGGTCAGATAGTTGTTGTTGATATGTGTTATTTGTTGTGATATAATTGGTTTTGTTTTCACAATATAAATGCTCAAAGTCTAATTTTGACTACGACCTGATTTTTTTGGATATTTTAGTTTTAATGATTTTATGCGTGGTAAGTACAGTTTAGCTGTTTACCTGCCAACTTATCTATTTGCTTACTAAGTGACCTGTCTATCAGTTTATCAGCCTGCCAGTCTATTTGTCTTTTATATGTATTTTCCTACTTTTTACCTGATTACCATGTGTAACTATTGAAGTGCATCCCATTTTTAAATGAATCAATAATAATGATTTGTAAAATAAAGTGTATATAGAATGGGATGTTGAGCATTTTTGTCGAAATCCAAACTGATTTTTAAATAGAATACCGTTTTTTGTTAAAAGGTTATTAAGACGGCTATGTGAGATTTTTTCAAAAATTTTATCAAAAGTATTTAATTATGAAATTGGTCTGTAATTATTAATTAAATCAGTGGCCCCTTTCTTTTAAAGAGGCTTAACTTTTGTATGTTTAAGATGATTTGGATAGGTGCCTTTATCGATAGCGTTATTAAAGCATATGAGAAGTTTATCAATAAATAATGGAAAAAAATGTTTTAAAATGTCAGATGAAATTTCATCTGGTCCCGAGGAATAAGAATTATTAAGAGAAAAAATTGCATGCGACAATTCCTCGGAGGATATAGGATACAGATAAAAGGAATTTGAATTAGTTTTTATTTTAGAAAAGATTGCATTTGAAATGACCGGATCAATAGTTATATTTGAAGTCAAATTAAGGGCTTCATTCACGAAAAAATTATTAAATGCGTTGGCAATTGATAGCTGATCATAAATTTTTATATTATTAATATTAGGGCATTCAATATTGGTAGAATTTGCTTTAAAGTTAATTTCCGATTTTATGATTGACCACATCGCTTTTTGTTTATTATGAGAAGTGAAAATAATATCATTGTACTTAATTTTTGCTAGTTCACATAAATCGTTAAAAATTTCTCTATATTTCAAAAAATAAATCATAAAACTAAAATTACTATTATGTTTGGATTCTCTTTCCAAACGCAATAATTTATTATATGAAATACATAGGCCATGAGAGTATCACGTTTGAGTTTTATTAATGTTCATTTTATGTTTTGATATAGGGAAAGCAGTGTTGAAATTATGTAAAAAAGAATTTATAAATGTATCAAATGTAAGATCATTGGATTGATCCAACATATTCCAAGTCTCTTTTTCTAGTAGTTCCTTGAAAAATAATTTATTTTTTATATTAAATTTTCTTTTATACCGATACGCATGGGAAGTAGAATTAGTAGTATTAGGCAAAGAGAGCGAAATTCCATAATGGTCAGAAAGACCGGTATTAATTACACAAGAATTTACAGTAGATATATTTGTGAAAAAATTATCAATACAATATGAGGAGGAGTTAGTTATTCTCGTAGGGTCTTTAATAGTAGAATATAATCCGAATGATTCCATGCTAAATTTGAAACTATCACTAATCCGGTCTCTTTTGTTTAAATGGATATTGAAGTCACCGCAAACAATTATTGAATCATATTTAATAAAAAGTTCATCTAACAGATTATATACTAATGCTAATGTTAGCATCTCCAGCAGTTTTGTCCGCCTTTCCAAACCTGCTGGTAATTTTGGTAAAGGGGGGGGGGTTAAAATGTAATCAATTCTTCATTCCGTGAGCACAAGTGAAATATTTTTTGAATCATCCAAATCGGATGCTCCGTTTCCTCAAGAACGGACATTTTTAGTACTTTTTGCTCTATATCTCCCTGACGTATTAGTGAATGAATCAAATGTCTTTTGAATCAATCTAATCTAATAATTACCATTTTCTGAGTTTTTTCCCCGAATTTCCGAGAGGGCTGGACCTGACTTTGCTTGGAACTAATCAGCACATCTCCCTGTCAGTTATGGGAAATTAATTAATTTTATTGCCCCTACTATATAACACTTATAACAGGCAAAAGTACCCTTATATAATATTGTTAAAAAGGTAAAACATTATTTTGAGTTCCATTATTTATTTATTAAATGAAGCATAGTGATATAAATATTTAATTAATAGAAAATCAATCATTTTTGCACAATCAGTTATTTTTTATCGTTCTTATTCTTTCTCATATTTCTGAACTGCTTTATGTTTAATTTAATACAATCTGAAATATGATCGAAGAATAAACTTTTCCAGGCGAACACTTTCTTGCAAATACTGCAAACAGATGGTGTTTCTCTTAAATGCTCCGCAATATGATCAAATAAATATATTTCATCCGGGAAGGAATTGTAACAAATTGTGCATTCAAACAATTTTTCTTTCGTGTGCTTTTTCATATGCTGATATAGGCTAGAAAACATTGGAAACTTTTTTTCACACACATCACATTTAAAGTAACTTGAACAGTGTGGATCGTATTGGATTTTATCCTGTTCGTCACGTTCCAATTTATGTTGTCTCATATGTAATGTTAAATGGTAATATCGACTAAATGTTTTAGAACAAGTGGTACATTTAAAGGGATGCTCATTACAACTCGCTTCCAAATGCGAAGCTAAAAGACTTGGCCAAGGAAATCGCTTACCACAAATGTTACATTCCGATAATTTTTCATTGATATGTTCTTTCATGTGGTTTTGAAGTTCAATTTCTAAGATGAATGATTTGAGGCACAATAAGCATTCAAAAAATTCCTTTTGTCTATGTTTTTTAATGTGATCAAGCAAACCATGTGGATTTGAGAATTGTGATTCACAAGAATTGCATTTATATTCATAAGTATTATTAACCTTATTTTGTTCTTCTGCAAGTTTGTCTGCAAACAATTTACGCCTTTCAGAAGTTCTGGTTAGTTTATATTTTCTGATTTTCTTTTCCGAAAACTTGCCTTTGTTTCCTTTAAATATATCATTCTGGAGATGATCTTGTATTTTATTTCCTATTATATTGACTACTCCGTGATTGATATTTTGCATTTTTATCACAGACTAATCCAGCTTCAATTATTGTAAATTTCAGAACTTTTATTGCGTTAAATGAATATATGCAATTTTACAATATTCAATGTCATTTATGAATGTCGCGTGTTTTGTTTTAGGTGTGTCAAACACGAAGCTTACTGCCATTTTTAGAACTTCAACTAATTAGAGTTAATTATTTTCATTGGGCTTCATTATTTTCATTTGAAAGATGTGCTTTTGCAAAATTGTTGTTTCTTAAAAGTTGATCGATTTAATCGTCAGATGTATTCAAAAAAGAATTTAAATCATAACCAAATTACTTCCGCCAACTTCTTTTCTATACAAAACCGTGAATATTTTTACTGTAGAAACACATGAATGTGTGAATCTTTTATAAATGTGCGTCACGTAGTTATAGAATTTATAAAACTCACCTTCGATTAACTCAGGTTGTTGGGTTATAATTTAACCCTTGTAGCTGTGGACTGTATTAAATACTGTTTTGTTTTGTATTTGTATGTATTTGTTGCAGTTCTAATTACGCTATTGATATGTCACTGAGTTCTAATTGAAGAAGATATATTTATTTATCATTTATTATACATGTTGTTATGCGGAGTTTACTTTTAGAAGTGTACAATTTGTCTCATAAAATTGTCCGCTACCCCTTCTACCAGGGGTAGCAACCATCTCGTGTAAAAGCTCAATGCCATGAAGATTGTCACCTTCATGGCCAATATAATAAAACGAAAATACCTTCGAACAGGCAGCTATATTGGAATATGAGTGAAAGGGGCAGCCGACACATGTAATATGGATGGTTAACCCACTGCAAAGCATGCCACATATAAATATTCATGAGACATATTGATTTCGTTGAAATTGGCACGTATGAAGATTTAAATTCATTATTCTTTTAATTACGAAGCGAAATCCGAACATTGAGTTTTCAATTATGATGTAGCAAAAAGCGAATCGAGTGAGATTTCAAAAACTCTAGAAAAATTTATAGCTTTGCAATAGATATGTACTGTACCTAGTTCTTTTTCTAAAACTGTTGTGTCACCAGATTTTAAGATTCAATCTCAAATTTTTTCACTAAAATTGCCCTTTCTGCAAACCATTCATGAACTGACATTGGGAAGTGATTATACAAGAATCGATCAATAATTTGACGTAACCTTTTCTTTGCCAATATTTAAAAATTACTTCAAAAATGTTCTAGCGAAAACAGCTGATTGAGTTACGCTCATGGAAAAAACTCTTGATTAATTTCAAAACGTTCACAAACAATATGATAATTGATCAGTTATCGAGCTAGATGAAAAATGATTGGATTACTAAAATGACTATTATGAAATAGGGATTTATATAGTAGGAAGGTGAAAATTTAGAATAGCACGCATTAAAAAATCGAAATAAAGAAAATTGGTCACAAAGTTGAATGGGTCGTTGACACTTTCAGAAGTTTTGTAGAGATTAAAATAAATAGAATACATTTAATAAAAAAAGGTTTTTGTGTCAATATCTCATTGACTTAATCTACTCTCTTGCATAAACATTGCAACTATTCGTGCTTTTATTTAGAAAGACAAACGGCCCTTTATTAGGAGGTTGTGTCTTTCTTGAAAGTGATACACTTTGTATGTTGCAGTATTTAACAATAATTTAGCCAATACTTTGAGCTAAAATATTTTCCACATTTTAGTATTCTGAGACTACTATAATGTTTAGGTAATGTGTTGTACACATTGACATTACATCCCTGAGTATTTAATGATTTTATTTATCAAGTTCTTGGAACTGGTATACGGAACATGGTATGATCATTGGCATTGGCACATTGAAATCTGGAAATTCTATATAGCTTTTATTGTGAAGTATTTGTACTTTGTAAAATCATTAATATCAAACATTTTAACAATTCATCCTCCATGAATATAGTGTATGTGGGTCTTTGAAAAAGAATTTCCTTTCTGATTGTTTTGGCACACCTTACAGAGATGATCCAGGTGATGTACCAGCTGCATAAATTTTTGTTTTTTGATGATAAGCAAAGATAATAGGTCCACTGTTTATTAATTGTTTGCTCATATCCCACAATAGCTGTCGCCCTTGCCGTCAGGTAGTGGACCCTATTCTACAATCGGCAGGTGCCATTTCTGGGTCGCTCCCTTTGCTATTAGGTGGTTGTATGGGTTCACCAGACCACCAGAGTCTTTTGGTTACCGTTTTACAACCTGATAATTTTTCTAATTTCTTTGTTATGCGGAGTAACTTCAGGAACACTTGTTGTATGGATATCTTTATATTGGAATATTTGCCATCTTGACGATTGCTAATTGTAGAAAATTAAAACTAACCTTAATTTATTTAAGGTGAATCTAAACCATTATAGCTCTGCAAAATTTGGTTGAAATTGATCAAATTAAAGAAAATGTAAAATACTTAACATCTCAACGAATGTTGTTTGATTTGAATACAATATTGGCGACCTATATCATAAGTAAACATTTTCTAAACAAGTACACATACCGCTTTTCTGTTTATTTTTGCTATGTTCAAACATTTTGCATATGGTGTATTTTATTATGCGGCAGAAGTAGTATTTGTTTTTAATTCAAAATGCCGCTATATTATAATTCACAAACATATATGCTAGTATGTCTGCTTAATTTTTTAATTAATTTGAAAATTTGCTTTATTTGACTTAAATACATACTCGTACATTGATTTTTACATAAAGATACTAGTTGTATACACCTATTCTGGGAATATCATTATACTATCATAATATAATATTGTTTGCATATATATATATATATATATATATATATATATATATATATATGTTTCAATTAGCTTATATAAGTATGAAAAGAGCTATTAAAAACATGCTGCCATGTCTGCTTATCTTAATAGTCAGTTGATGAAAAATCATACAAATGCATATATTAATTTATTCAACTGAGAAAACATTGAAAACATTTGTCGTAGTTAGTATGTTTAGTTTAAGTTAAATACAATAAATTGGGAATGTTTCCTCTAGTAAAAAAGAAATGGAAAACCATTGTTTTGAATAATCTTTCATTGAGATCATGACATGGGATATTGAAAAACAATAACAATATCATTCATTAAACTAAAATAGTCTAATAACGATTTTTTTTTCAATTGAGAATAGTTCATGATAATAATTTTTACATTAAGTATAAAATCCATAATATATTTAAATAAATTTTATTTGATCATGTCAGTAGCTCTTGAAAAATGCATATGTTTATGATATTTTCTACTAATAATTAGTTTATCTAGATTTTTTTCTGCTTCTATTAGATTTGAGTCAAACTTTTAACATAAAGTATATTTAATTTAAATAAACTTCAAAAAATTTTAATTCAAAATAATTTATTATATTTTCATTACATAACAGAGAACTATCGACGTAGGTAGAAAAGAAAAGCGCCACTTGATCTAAGTTATCAGTTTTCTTGATAAAGATTGAAATAACTTAGTTAATATTTATAAGAAATTATTTATAAGTAATTAGTTAAGATTATATTATTATCAATAAAATATTGTTAATATTATAACGAATGGGAAAACAACTATGTTTTTCCAACATGCCCATTTAGTATACAATGTCCCTTTACGGTTGACAATTGTAAATTCTCCAAATTTATTAAATATCCTTAACTGGACAGTTGTAAATAAAATAGAGAATTAAAAAAAAGAATATTTTCATTACATGATATGTCAATATTATAGGAAAGTTGTTATCTTTTTTACGAAACATTTTTTCACACGTAGATTTTTGCGTAAAATGGATCATGCTCATATTTACCAGATTAGATAAGTCCTATCAAATCATATAGATAATACTTTTTTGCGAATGAAAAGCAAACTTTTTTTTGGTTGTGCCACAAAAAGTTAAATATAACACATTTATTTTGTTTTTTTTAACACCTATGGAAAGGATTTTATGTTCACATGATGTGGAAGATTTTGTAATGCTCATATAATCAAATGCACAAATGAAGTGAAACTGGAGGTACATTTGGCCAATGTTTAGAATTAATAATAATGTGTACTCTCTGAAACGAATTCCCTTTTACACCAGTTCTTTCAATGTGTCTCAACAAGTAGAAAATTTTCATTTCAATTTCGATTTTTATAATTTATCCTACGATAACTGAACGCTCCAACTTCCATGGATTATGCTACTGAATCATACTGAATACTGTCAAAAGGTCTGCAACGTCACTTGTATGTTATGAAGCTGGGTCAGAAAGACCCTGTTAGCTAAGATCTTTTTTGACATTTGTGCGTTTTCTAGGTTAGGTTTTCTATCTTATAATGAGAGCCTGAGAAACAGCAACTACATAGTTTTTATCAATATTTAGTATGGAAAGTTCTTCATAACATAGCCTTGCCATAACCTGCGTCTGTTGTGTGGCAGAATCGGTCCATAAGTGTACTTTCAGGACCAGAAAGGAATCCATATGTTTAGAAACTAGAACCACCAGAAGCTAGTATTTGAGAAACGCTGCATTACCTAAAGTTAGATTCGAAATGTTCTATTTTTGAATTTGTGTGTCAATGGTTAGGAATTAAGTTGGAAGTTACTTATGACAGATTCAGTAATAGGTTATTTCTTTCTCAAATGTTAAGCTCTTTGTATAAAAGTCATTTTAAAGAGAAAACATTGATACATGGGAATTGAAAAAAACTTGACACGAGGCTTTGGCTTACAATTAGACTTGAGTAATATATCTATGAACATTCATACTTATTTTATAGACATAGGCTAATAAGTATTTGATATTGGAAAGTTGGATTAATAGCAATTTGAAAACTATGAGAATATTAGAAAAGATGAATTTTTAAAGATTAAGCTTGAAAATATGAATGAATAGGCAAATTTGGGAGCTTTTGCAGTCGAAAAGAACGCTGTAAGTAAGTCGGAACTTGACTCCTTTGGATGCAAGGATTAACACAATTTTAATAAAATTGTCCTCAAGAAAAAATTAATAAGGTGTTATATGAAAAGAATTTTTACAAATTTAGTAAAGATATGGAATTATGAAAACATGAAGAGAAATTATATATAAAAAGTTCTGAAGAAAATTTAATAAGATATATGATCGTATTTCACACAATTGTATAATTAAAGAAATATGAATTGGATTCATGTAGCAAAAATAATGTTCATTGCATAATTAGATTTAAGCGTTCAATTAAGTTTCAAAATTTAAGAAGTGAACAAAGAATAAATCTAGTTGGTATTGGTATTTTGCCTTGAGGCAAATTACATGAACTTACCGATATGTGTAAATAATCGACTTAATCAATAAAAAATAAATTAATTTGTGAGTGATTAAAAGTATTTCGAATAATGTTCATTGCATAATTAGATTTAAGCGTTCAATTAAGTTTCAAAATTTAAGAAGTGAACAAAGAATAAATCTAGTTGGTATTGGTATTTTGCCTTGAGGCAAATTACATGAACTTACCGATATGTGTAAATAATCGACTTAATCAATAAAAAATAAATTAATTTGTGAGTGATTAAAAGTATTTCGAGTGAATTCATTACACATAATTGAAAAGGAACGAACACGTTAACTCGGAGTATTTTCTAAAAGCAAATTTTCAAAAATCAATAATTTTTATAATTGAACCAGTTTCCGTAGGACTTTAATGATTTAGTATGTCCATTAAGATCAAGTACTCTATCGTCATACCAAGTAAATAATAATAATTTTAATTTTAACCAACGTCAAAAAAACTACTCATTTTCTCAAACTTTGATGAATTTTTAAAATTAAACTACTAGATTACAGTAAGTTCTATAATACCATGATATGTATCGCTAAAAAAAGTTCCATAAAAATTGGCTTAAAGTTTTTTTCAACAGTTAATTACAAGAAAACGTCTCGGTAGATTTTCACCTAAAACAAATCAGTATCATTCCCAACTAATATCTTTCGAACAGTTTTTGATTTTTTAAAATCGATTCGGTAGTATGAGCTTAAATGTGGACAAAAAGTTTAACACTTTTTTTCAAATTATAATGAAACGGCTTGGCAGATCGTCGTACAAAGCTGACGAACGATAGTTCTCATCGAGATACATCGAATGGATTTTAATTTTTTGAAATCGGTCCGGCCGTTTCTGAGAAAACGTCGGTTTAGGGCAAAAAATCTGTTCACACACACGCACACACATACATACTTTATCCAAATTTGGTCTCATTCGATTCAGAATGGTTTGAAACGTCGAGAAAACATAAAATTAGCGAATCGGATTTTTTTATGAAAACAAACTTCTCCTTCGGGAAGTTAAAAAAATCAAAGAAGTAAAAATTTAGAAGATACACATTCCCTCACTATTGTTTTACTCCTCAAAGCTCATATTATTATTCATCTTCTTCTAAATCAGGTTATTTCGTCTGGTCTAAGTTGAGAAACACGGTGCAGACCTGTACCTTGCTATAAATACAAATGATTTGAATCAGTCAAGCTCAAGCGCCAGATGCTCCAATCGTAAACAAAATACTAGACATTTTTTTAATATAACATTGACACGTTTTCTATCCCTTGCATTTGTGTTAACTGATCCCAGAGGATAAAATTTTTGTTAAATTATTGAACAAACAAACAAATTGTGCAAAAATAATAGTGCTGATTCAAAATATAGTACCCTTTCAAAATAAAAACTAGAATATATTGATATTTAGTACTTTTTCAAAATGAAAACTCATATTGATTGATAATGTTTCATTCAATTCTTTGGTTTTCCAAAGAGTATGCTGAATAAATTAAGTTCTTTGCCTTGAATAATTTTATACTAATAATACTAATCTTTCTTATGTTTATTATCATTACGACTATATAATCGATCACATATTTGTAACAACTAAACTTTAAATTACCGTATTTTGTGGCAATTTATACACACTTTATTTATAAAGTTCAAAAGTTTCTTTGAATAATTTTACATATGTCCACAAAATAAAAAAATTTGCCTGCATTGGGTGTGCGACATATGTTTTCCAATGCACTTTTTAATGCTGAAAACGAATCTAAATCTAAAATCCAAATTGGGGGTCAAACTGCAAAAAACGGAGAAAAATAAAAAAATAACTACATTTCCCTTGGGTATCCTGTAAACATATTTGCAGTTAATTTGAATATATGGTTGCAGATTGCTGGTGATTTAGGGAAAAAATGGTCAGAAAATATGGCATTTTAATCATCATGCAGAATCCCCTGGTGATTCTAGATTTACAGATTGGAGATTTTGTCATTTTTTATTGTTCTCTGTTTTTTGCAGTTTGACTCCCGAATTTTGACTTCAGAGACGTATTCAGCGTTAAAAAGTACATTGAAAATATAAGTCGAATGCCCAATACAGAAAAGGTTTTGGGAAAGGCAGGTCCAGCCGTTTCGGAGATACGGAGCAAAAAGTTCAGAAAATAGAAATCGTTTTTGAGACGACGGAGCATCCGATTTGAATGATCTAAAAATCATTCAATTTTTGGCAAAGGCAGATCCAGCCGTTTCGGAGATACATAGCTAAATATGCAGAAAATAGCAGTTTTTGAGAGAACTAAGCATATGATTTGAATGATTCAAAAACTTTCTGCTGGTTTTGACAAAATAATTGCTTTTGGAAAAAAAATATTTCAAAGTTTTTTTTATAAATATTTTTTTCTCAAAAAATTTTTTTTATATCGAATGTAATTCAGATTTTGATTTTAATTCTGGCTAAAGTTATAAAGCTCACGTATATACTTTAAATAATTTTAACTTTGTAATTCAGTTTATATAACTCTTATAAATATTAGACAATGTTACAGCATTTATTTATAACAATCTATATGAAAACATTTAATATTTCTAGAACATATTTTGTTACGGTACGGGAAGTACCAGCTATTTGCCTTAAGGCATGATGCCATACACAACTAGTTTATTTTGTAGATCTGCGTTATTTTTAACTTCCCGAAAATGTATATTTTGCCAAAAAAATCGACTTGCTAACTATGTTTGCTTAGAGTTTCAAGTCATTCTGAATCGTTTGATATCAAATTGGAAAAGGTGTATGTATGCTTGAATGCGTGCGCATGTGTAGCCGAAATTTGATTTTTCGTAGACGTTTTCTCAGAAAAGGCTGAACTGATTTCAAAAATTTAAAAATCGTTTAATGAAACATTATAACACTAACTTTGATATTAGTTAAATGAAACATTATAACACTAACTTTGATATCAGTGAAAGCGGAAACTTTATTTTTGAAATGAAATAAACAGTTCATAATTTTATCTAAATAACTTGATCTCATTTTTATTGATTAAGCAGATTATTAACACTATCGGGAATATCATGCAACCTTTCTTATGACAAAATTCCACTTACACCTAGTTGAGATTTAAAAATCTCAAGATTTGTCGTTTGCAATTTGTAAAATTAACTTGTGGTGTGTATAGCATCGAGCCTTAAGGCAAATTGCTGGAACTTCCCATACCGTAACGAAATTTTCGAGGAATATTTAATGTTTTCAAATAGATTATTATAAATAAATACTGTAACATTGTCTAATATTTATAAGAATTATATAAACTGAATTGCAAAGTTGAAATTATTTGTTTAAAGTATATTAGAACTTAAGTCAGAATTACAATTCAAATCCGAATTATTAAGAACTATCCCAACGATTTATTTTAGGTTTAATTAATAATAAGTACAAATTTCTATTTTTCTTTTTGTTTTTCTTCTTTTTGACAATCCATATCCATAACTGCATCACTGGATGCAGATCTTAGCTTTTTCTTTCTTTGTTCAATTCTAAGCCATGCAATTGATTTTATATCTCTTGTAGATATATGATCAAATAAAATTATAATAAAAAAAAAATCTGAATTATTTTTTATATACAAAAAAAATATTTTTTGGAAAAAAAAATTTGAAAAAAAAATTGAAACAATTTTTTCCCCAAAAGCAATAATTTTGTTAAAACAAGCAGAAAGTTCTTTGAATCATTCAAATCGGACGCTTAGTTCTCTCAAAAACTGCCATTTCTGCACATTAAGCTCTGTATCTCCGAAACCGCTGGACCTGCTTTTGCCAAAAACTAATCACCTCTTCTCCCCATTAGTCATTAAGAATTGAATGTTTTCTGGATCATTCAAATCGGATGCTTCGTTTTGTCAAAAACTCTATTCTCTATTTTTGATTTTTATTTTCTGCACTCTTTGCTCCGTATCTTTGCCAAAAACAAATCAGCACATCTCCCTATCAATAGGAATGGAATGTTTTTTGAATCATTCAAATCGGTTGATCCGTGCGCGCGAAAACGTGGACGAAAAATTATATCCATACATACACACACACATCTTTTTTTTCTGAGGTATGCCAAAATGTTCAGAAACCTTTAAAACGTGAAGAAATGTAAACATTTTCAATTTCGATTTTTAGACGATTACAATACTTAACCTATGGGAAGTTAAATATATAAACTATAGAATTCTAAACATTACTTAATATATTCATATAATAAATATGATAAATTTCTAACACATTTGATTTAATGTTGGTCATAAAACGTGTACCAGCTTTGCACTTAAAGGTAATTTGAAAGCGAACTATATAATACGAGTTCCTACATATATGTACGTAGGTATATATATATTATGCGGAGGTGGAAATATATAAATATATCGGCGAACTATATAGTCTATATACAAAAGAATATTAAAAACTTTATTTCCGTTTTATTGTGTTACCAAATCCGTTCCATACGGCCTGGACAATAGATCATAAAACCGTACACTTATGCCTTATTCAGAAAATAATATTGACCAGCAGGAAGATATGCATATTCACATAATTTATTTCGTATCATATAACTTTATACTTTCTCATAAACTGTTGAATTAATTAGCTTATATAACATTTTCCCAGTCATGAGTTTGTTTATTTCATTAATCAAATTGTATATTTTGGATGCTTGTATGGTGCAACCAATTGCTTCAATTAAGTGCGTGAAGCGTGCTGGTTATTGTCAAGTTACAGATAATAGGATCCACGTGCTCCATGTTGAGATAAAACTTCTTTCTTTAATTTTTTTAACAAAACCGTTGGGTTGCTTTTTGAAAAAGAGACGTAGTTTAGAATATATCAGCAGCTTATAAGACCGTTAATCTTATAAGCTGCTGATATATTCTTAACTACGTCGTTTTTTCAAAAGACAACCCAACAGTTGACATTTCTCCATTTGATGACCTTATAATAACAATTTCTAATGAATTTACAAGGTAGTAATAAAACCAATATGGACTTATGGCATAGAATTGTGGGGTTGTGCGAGCAAATCCAACATAGTGCTAATGCAACGTGCCCTATCGAAAATATTACGGCAGATTACTGAAATATTAAAAAAAACAAAAAATATTATTCATGATGCAGCGATATCGTGTAAGTCCTATTTTGATTTGGAAGAATAATAGTAATGGTAATAATATCATATTACTATATATAGTGAAAATTGATGTCACGGCTGTTTCGAGGCGGGTATTAAATCTGGAACCTCTGAATGGAATAGATTCAACTTGAGTCGGTAATTATATTGACTATAGAAATTATGCCATCTAGGGACTTACGATTTTTTCATGTTGAGAATCAATTTATTTATCATTATGTAGCAATGATGTTGACAATTTAGACGTAGACCTTTATGAAAGATATCTAGTCTTATAAGTAATCGAGAATTTAAAACTTCTTTAATTGGAAATGTTTTTTTTTAAGTCAAACTTCTTTAGGCGCGACTAGGGTGTAAATCCGTACATATGCAACGGAAGTGCGTTACGCCAATAATTCGTAATTTGCTCTCGATGATATCATTTCTATACGGAACGATTGTCATTGGTCGTCGTATCACGTGCGAGGCTTCTTTGTATGCGTGACTTTGTACGTGCGTACGTCACCGAAAGCGTGAAGCATATTGTTCATTTTTTGGTGTTTGATGTCATTACATTTTAAGGTTAAATAGTAGTACAAATCTTGAGTTAATAAAAAAATGTCTGGATTGAAAGAATATTTTATTCCGGCCGCCATAAATAATTATTGTGCAAATGATAAAACAAATGAAAAATCTGTGCCGTGTGAGAAAAAAGTTTATTGAAGTAATTTGAAATATTCGAAGTTTTCGATGTTACTATCCAGTGCTGGATTTACAGTAGGGGCAATCGGGGCTACTGCCCAGGGCGGCAAATTTTTGGGGGCGGCAAAATTTGGATAGTGAGAAAAAAATTCTATACAATGTAATCAACTTTTTTTAACAATATTTTTTATTTCAAGAAATATAAATAACAAAACATAATACGATTGCAATGCAAAATTTTGGTTGAAATAACCGATTATTAAAATTTATTATTTTGCCTTGCCTCCCTCTCCGGACGTAAATTATCATATAGTGATAATTTGATAATAAGTTATTAAATTTGGCAATTTGGCTAATAAAACGATCTGTAAACAAGTTGCGAGTTTAAGAAAGATATTTTCTTCAGTCCTCGAGAGCCTTTTTAAAATGACGAATTTGTGCACTTCCAAGCTTATAGCGTCGAAAAAAAATTTAAACTAGTGACGCATGGCATTGTGCCTTAAGACAAACTATTGAAAAATCCCTTACTGAAAATTACATTTTATTAGGAGCTTTAATTTTTTTTGAAAAATGAAAAAAATTGACTTTTAAAACATATTTTTTGTATTTTGAATTTTTTTGAAAATTATGAAATTTTTGCAAAGCAATCGCGCTGCGTAGCTGTTTCAGAGAAGAAATATCAAAACTCAATTACTATTTTTCGTAATTGCCTGTGCCAAAAACTTATCAGCACGTCTCTCCATCAATACAAATCTAAAATTTTAAATTATTCAAGTCGATTTCGAGAACACGGATCAAACGATTCAAATGATTGAGTTCCTATTGATAAGGAGACGTGCTGATTAGTTATTGTCCAAGGCAGGTCCAACTGTTTTGAAGATATGGGCCAAAATTCCAAAAATGATAATTCAGTTTTTGAGAAAAGAAGCGTCCAATATCATTCAAAAATATTTTACAGAATAAATAACTGCTTAAATTTGTGGGAAGCAGGTTTAGCGGTTTCCATGATCCAATAAAAAAAATTGAAAAAGAAACATTTGGTGGACAAAAGTGATCATAAGACATATGCACATCAAATTATCAGATATTTCAAAAATATTTTAATAACAAGTATAAATTTTGTTTACATTTATAGTATGCGTTCTGTAATATTGTTTATCCGTTAAACTGCGACGCGGCGCTTATGCGCTCCTATATTTTGTCCCTACGCAGATGAAGCAGCGCGATTGCTTTAAAAAAAGTTCGAAAGTTCGTAAAATTTCAGGGGTGGGGCGGCATTTTTGTCAGTGCCCCGGGGCGCCAAATTTCTAAATCCGGCCTTTATATACCTTTGAGGTTATTACTAAAATGGAAAATATTTTTATAGACAAGACAGACACTACAGCTGTTCAAAGAATTAAAACTGTATCGCCAGCAAAAAAGTAAAAAAAAATATTACATATTATAGACACAATTATTGCATGATGAGTGAAATTGTCACTATATACCTATATTGTTATCCTACTGTAAGTTAAAAAACGAAATACATATCGGTGTACGTCCTAAGAGCGTGGGTCATTATACCAAATTTTCCCGTAGGGTAAGTTATAGTGATCGCAAAAAAATCGAAAATGAAAATTTTT
This sequence comes from Ctenocephalides felis, assembly GCF_003426905.1. Classification (NCBI taxonomy): domain Eukaryota; kingdom Metazoa; phylum Arthropoda; class Insecta; order Siphonaptera; family Pulicidae; genus Ctenocephalides; species Ctenocephalides felis. Next base: position 24,947,703 of record NW_020539724.1, on the reverse strand, counting down.
ATATATCTTTACGTTTCAGCGGTTTCTGAAGATTTTGGCAAACTTTAGAAAAAAAATTGATGCATGTGTATGTGTACAAATGTTCGTCGACGATTTCGGAAACACGGTTCAACCGATTTCAATTATTTAAAAACCATTCGATTGCTGTTGATAAGGAAACATAGACAGGTCTAGCCGTTTCGAAGATACGGGGCAAAAAGTGCCACAAACGGTAGCTCAAGAGAAGGGAGCGTCCGATTTTAATAATTTAAAAAACATTTCACTTGTATTGACAAGATAAAAAGCTGATTAAATTTTTGGGAAGGCAGATCTAGCGGTTATGGACTCTCAATAAAAATAAGTTAGAAAAATGCCTTTTGGCGGTCAAAAATGATCATTAGACATATGCACATCAAATTATCAGATATTTTATAGAGATTTTCATAATGTGTACACATTTTGTGTAATTTTTTCTTAGGTTCCGTATCAAGATTTTTAATTACGGTACGGGAAGTTTCAGCAATTTGCCTTAAGGCACGATGCCATGCACCCCACTAGTTCCTATCTAATTTGATATACATACTTTACATGAGAAGACAACCCAGAGGCCGTCTTTCTGATAGTTATATACTTAAACTTATTGCAGTAATTTCAGAAAGGTCTATTTTCACTTGGCAACATATTCTATTCTTCAAGGGTAAAAAAATAAGTGAAAAAGTATATTAGTATATATTGCTTGGTATCAGGTTAATAACATGCATATTTTCGGTTTCAAAGCATAAGTTAAGAACAAAAGAAATATAATTTTCGACACTATTATCTGCATATCCGAGTAGTAATATAAATTCCGTTATCTCAAAAGTGCTTGTTATATTAAATTAATCGGAGCCAATTTCTAATTTCTTTGTTTTATAGTTTGAAAGAAAAACATTCCCATGACATAGAGGAATTCAATTTCACTTTGATTAGGACGTGAGAAATTGCGTTTGAAGACAATGGAAAGTATTATTAAAAGTAACGAGATTAGAACAGAATTGTAACTACAGTGACTTGAACTATGCATCATGAAAACACTTTGAATCTTTGCTAAAAATATTGTTTCGATAGTACATATAAATTTCAACCACAAGGTTCTAGTTTAAACCGATTCCGGACAGCCTGATATCAACCAATAGCGATTTTTACTTGATAATATACATGGAAAACTTGCTTTTAAGAGAAAATAGTCATCCTCAACATTGCTCTATCAAATTAGCAATCAATTGTTAGTATTCTAATAATAAAAATATATCAAACATAGATAGACCAAAATATTGGCTTGGCGACGTAGTTAAGGAGAAGTTTCATTACATCCATTCATAAAATCTTCTATGTTAAGTTCTGATCAAAAATAATATATTGAATTTGCACTTATTCACAGATATGTACATATAAGCAATTTTAGTGATAGCAGTAAAGATTTTAAAAATACTTTTTTACTAGTCAAAAACTTATAATAACCAAAATTTATTAACTTTCCGTAGGATATAACTTAATTATATTATATTATAACTTATAGTAATGGGCCAAAAATAGAAAAATAAAATTTTTGTATATCTTCACGTTTCAGAAGTTTCTAAACATTTTTACATTTCTGAGAATGAATGAATGTGTGTGTGCGTATGTACGAGTGTGTGGATACAATTTTTCGTCGACGTTCTCGTGAGTACCGCTCAACCAATTTGAATCTCAATTTAAAAGCAATCGATTCTTAATAATGGGGATTAGTGCTGATTAGTTTTTATGAAAGGTCGGTCCAGCCGCTTAGGGGAGAAGTAGTGATCAGTTCTTTGCAAAGACAAACCCAGCCGTTTCGAAGATACGGAGCTAAATGTGTAAAAAATGGCAGTTTTTGAGAGAACGAAGCACCCGTTTTCAATGATACAAAAAACTGTTCACTTGTGTGGATGTAATTATTGTTTTTGGGAAATGCAAAAAAAATATTTTTTTAATTTACAATATTTTTTGAATATCGAAAATAATTTGGATTTTAATTCTAATTCTAGCTAAAATACTTGAAATAAATAATTTTAACTTTGCAATTCAGTTTATATAATTCTTAGAATTATGAGGAAAGATTCTTCATTCTAACTCCTCTTCGAAGGGGATCAGTAAGTTTTGTTTATTTACTTTTTCATTTAAACTTGTATGAATATCATTGTCCAATTTATAAGCTTTTATATTTTGTCTATAAAATACGAATAATGAAAGTTACAGTATTTATAATAATATAATAAAACATTTAATATTCCTCGATTATTTATAGTACGGGAAGTTCCAGCAATTTGTCTTAAGGCACGATGTCATACACAACTAGTTTTTCTTTTTAGTTTCTTCACATTCTTCTCCATTATTGAAGTTACTCTATTCCTTGTCGTAAATTGTGCAGGGCACCAGATAACACCCAAATAAATTTGCTATCTACTTAATGTTGATCTTACGTAGAAGTCAGATATGTCATTCTTCATTTTATTATTATTCAAATAAAGTTATTATGTTTATTACTCATACTTTTAAGTTTAAGTAATTTTTTATGATAACATCCGTTTTTCATGTCAAATATACAGTTGAGTCAGTCATTTTAATTCTGTACTATTTATTTGAATTTGCCAATCTGTTTGAATACATATTTTTTCCCAATCGTACTCAGTTTTTTTTTCTTTTCTAAGTTGTTATCTCACAATTAATTTTAATAAATTCTTTTCATCGAAACGTTGATATCAGATGATAGATTTGGATATATTGAATAACTTTTTTGAGATAATGAGTTGAGCAAAATCGTAAATTTAGATATTTGTTAATATTTTGAAATATTGAAGCACTGGTAACGCCAAGGTGTTTCATAGCTTAACGGGCAAGCGCACAGACACGTGCGGACAGGCGGGTCGTGAGTTCGTACCAACAACCTGACATCGGGCATCAGCGATGTACATTTTTACTTGAAAACATAGATAAAAAAATGTTTGTTATTGAAATTAGCCCATTTAGGGCACTGCGGTGAAGGTGTGAAATGGCAATGAGAAATCTTTCACAATATTCTTCCCTGAATCGATTTGGAGTTTAACTCAGGTCTAGAACATGCCAGGGGCAGTACTATCCATTACTATCTTATTATTGAAACACTTACATTTCAAATTTCAAAAATTCATCAAATAAAATTTTATAATTTATGTTCTTTATACACCTACTCTAAATATATTCAAATACTAGCTGACCCGGCAAACGTTGTTTTGCTAATTATAAGTAAGGTATTCTAAACAATTTCTAGAGAATCAAAAATATTAATACTTAAGTATATAAGGATGTGTTGTTTGAATGCTATATACAATGATGTATTATAAAAACAATAAACCCCATTGGTTTGTCTATATTTTGTCAATACAATCAAACTGGAAGATTTTTACACTTTCTATAGAAAACATGGTAGAATCCAATCCAAGTCTTTTTTGGTTTTTCGACTTATTGATTACGTTTTCAAGTTTTTCAGATTTTTTTTGGATTCTGGATTTTGTGTATAATTGTAAATAATACTACTAAACTTATAAAAATTTTAAAATTTCTGCGAGTATAGATAGAAAATGTATTAAGTATTTCTTCTTTGACCTTTCCTTGACTTTTGAAAAGTTTCAAGTAACATTCGATGTATCAAAGTAAATTTAATAAAAAGTATATATGTAGAGCAGGGCGAGACACGAAGGTCCAATTTGACTTTGAGCAAACAAACTATATTATGCAAACCAAACCAATTATATCACAACAAATAACAAAACTTTCAGCTAATTCATCATTGCAGAAATGTGCTTTTTTGATGTCTTTTAAAAATTTGTTATCTAGACCTTTTTACCGCGGTGGCAAACAGGTTTAATGTCTCAAGTTAATTTTAAAGATATTTTAGAAAAAAAAAATACACTTTTAACTAATGCTAAAAAACTACCAACGAAAGAAAATACTTTTATTATAGATTTTCAAAGATTACCGTTTATCTCCAGACAGTAAAGTCATAAGAATCAAGGTTATAGCTGGTTATACATCTTTTTCCCTCTACTTTCAAATATTATTGTTAAACAATGCTTAACTTTACTGGTTTTTGACACATCGGTGGTGGAACTTTTTAACCCCGGACTTTCAAATATTTCTATCTATTCTTCGATAAATTCTGGGAAATTATAACTGGGAAAATGTTATTCAACAAAATGTCCCTTTGATCGATACCAAATTTAGGTTCTGAATTAAAACAAATAAATAAATAAAAAATAATATAACCTAGAGAATGTTTTATAAATACTAATGAGTATATAATTATACATACGAGATCTTTCAGAGCACCGTATTTGAGAAAAATATGCGAAAAAGTTCATTAACATTTCAAAAAAGTTGATATTTTGAGTTTCTAGTAACACTTGCGGTCCGTTTAATAACGTTTTATGTATAAATAAAACTACGAACAGAGTTACTTACTACAATTTAGTCATAATTAAATAATATTCACGTAAAACATCCTATTAAACGTAATTGAACATCATCTGTCAAAAACGTTTGATATTTGACGTATTAGAAACCGTCCATTGTTTCTTAAAACTTCTTCTACAAAAATTTTCAAATTATAAATGTAAAGTTTCTACGCGATTTTAAAATAATATCTCACCTTTCCGACAACTTACTGATTAGCACGAATTTTTCAAGACTAAGAGTGGCCAAATCAGTTTTGCCGTTTTCGAGTTTTAGCGGATCATTTTATTGAGAGCTCCATAATTATTATATATAAGAAGATAAATGCTATTGTACAATTACAAGCAGCAAACACTGTAAAGTTCTCAGGTCACTGAGATAATTTGAACATGAATTTTCACGAAAATATATGCTAAATTATTGGGCCGATTCTGGCGTGAAATAAACCAATGATATGATAACTTGTCATTGACAAGACTATGTTACGTTATTTACATTTTTACATACAATTTACATTTCTCACACAATATCATAACGAATACTGTCAAAATGCCATGTATTTGCTGTAAGATCAGGCGTATGAAAATTTCTATTACAATTATCTTATTTATATTTGCATATTGTAAATATAATAAGTGGCGTAAGTATAGGGTGGCAGGGCTGGCAAAATGCCTGACCTCCGATCCAAGAGGGCCCTGGACCAAAAGAAATGTTTTCATTTTTGAATTGATTTTTGGTGATTTTTACTGATATGACCGCATGAAAAAATTTTTGTCAAGAATCCTATCAAAAGAATTTGTTACGGGCCCCAAAAGGTATAATTAATAAACATAATATATTTTTTTAAACATAATATATTTTTTTATGTATTGAACTTGCACCATTTTGGAAAGAGTTTTGAATTCTAGACAGAAAATCTGACTTAGTACCCCGCATTACGTACTGCTTCCCGACTGCACGATTTCTATGCACGAATTCGTAACTATTATGTACTCGACTGGCAGACCCTTGCAACCGTCAGAATGGTTTGTCAGTTTACATCTACTTTCTGAACAGTTAAAAGCATACACCATAGGTGGGGAACCTGCGGCCTCCAGGAGGTTCTTGTGCGGCCCCTTGCCTTCTAGTACAAAATAGCAAAGTTACTTTCAAACAACTATTGTACATCAGTTCCGCGAAAAATCCCACCAAAGACAGTCATATTGTAACATGACATCAGATTACTAGCCTGAAACACAGGCTCTTAGGCAGATACAAAATATAAGCAATATTTTCGATTTCGCAAGACATCGCCTATTATATGATTCAAGAAGTATAAACAAAGAATCGTTGGCACCCGCGTTGAAGATTTTTAAGCGTATCCGTAGTAAAATGATAAAATTTTATACTTCTCGCAACCAAAAGCAAATCCGCAGCTTTGGTGGAGATCGGAGCAACCAGATTTTACCTAGATATTGGCAATTTTATGAGACCATAGTTACAAAATGACACAAAACTATACCTTTTTTCATAAAATACAAAATATATTTTTAAAAATTGCTGTAGGCAAAATATGTGTCCGTATTTATTTGCACATAATATATAGAATTTTTCTATATTTAAATTTTGAAATATAAATATAGAGTAAGGCATTTGAAATGAGAACAACTCAAATACAAAATAGAAATTAACTATACATTTTGTGTATACTAAATACATATTTTAATTAAAATTTTTTTCACGTTCATTATTGTGAGTTTATAAATTATCAAATAATACGCTGATTTTCATGGGTAAACATTATTATTCTCTAAATGGACTAGGTACATCATTTATTAATAATATTTTTTAAATTATATTCTTAAATGTCTGTCAATGGTGTCTAGGTATATATCTTTCGGAAAGAGATAACTTTGCGTTTAATGCATTAATCCTATGTTTTGTTATAACAACCATTGTTCAGAAATATTCATACCGAAAATTCACAAATGAATTTAATCTGGTTTTTCCAAAGCCCGAAATTCCCTAAATTAACCGTTAACACCTTAGTTTGCAAAATAAAAATCTATCAGTGAAGTCAATGGTATAAAAAAATATATAATTTTTTATTTCAAATAATTATGTAACAATAAGAATATGAAAATCAAATTCAAATCAAAAGGCTTTAATATCATTTATATATAAAAAATGAATGTTTAAATGAAATTAAAACTGAAATTAAAAATTTAAATGAAATGAAATTATTTAAAATTTAATTTATAAAATATTTAAAATTTTGAAGTATTTTATGTACTTTTTTAATGCAATAAATTGTTACAACTATGAAAAAACTATAATAATTTCAAAAGTCACTTTTTTAGGCCAATCAGCTTATGCGGCCTCTTTTATTGCTGCCTAATTTAAGTGTGGCCTCTAATGGCAAAAAGGTTCCCCACCTCTGGCATACACCCTCAAAATTTGAGCCTTTTTTGCTAATTTCAAAGAAACCGCTGGGCCGCTCGTTGCACAAGAGTAATAACAGTCCTTATAAAATTACTTTTAATAGCTCTTAAATATGTTTGAAATCGGTCTAGCCGTTTTTGTGAAAACGCCGACGAAAGGTCAAAAAAAAGCCCACATATATAGGGTGACCCATTTAAAAATTGGAATTCATCGATAGCAACTTGCCTGTAGGCCATACTGTGCGTAATTCGAAGTTGCCATATATCGGAAAAAACTAAGAATATTGAGACCTTTCTAAATAATTATAATACTTTATATGTTACATACATAAATATCTAGACCGTAAGATCACTAGATCACTAGGACCACTAGATGGACCACCCGTTATACACATATACTTTCCCAATTTGATCTCATTCGATTCAAAATGACTTGAAACGTCTAGAACACATAAAATTACTAAATCGGCTTTTCTCGCGAAAACAAACTTCTCCTGCGGAAATTTAATATCAGTCTAATGATTTCAAATGCTTATCTTTACGAATATTGCAAGTTTAAATACTTAATATTAGTAACATATAATTTATAGTATATACTATATAATATGTATTACATATGACAATAATTTGTCATATAACGCGATAATATTAAATACGAAACAGTTGGTTTTAGTCAAAAACATGAAAATTTCTATTACAATTCGTTTGTTTATGTTTGCATATTTCTTCTATTGTAACGCTCACCATTTATAAAAGTAATGTTTACAAAATATTGATTCAAAGTGTATTGTCTAATATCTGTCATATTATATACAAGCTGATTCTAATACGACGCCATTACAGTTGCGCTTGCAACAATTTTACGTTATTTTTAACTATGTATTTAAAAAGAATCAGAATCACTAAGCATTTATTATATGTATTTAGAAAAACATTATAATGATGATTATAAATGCCTACCTTTACAGATGTTGCATGTAGAAAACATAATGATATAATCCTGTATTCACAAACTTTTCAAACTCACTTGTCACTGCACTGTTACGAATGGCTGCAAAATTTTGTCCCTGTCCTTCGAGTTCGTACCCAGTGTTGCCATGCGACGAATAAAAATTTCAGTGTGTGCAACATGGAGGACAATATGTCTGAAGTTGTTAAATGTCATATTTTTTAAATTATAGGGTATAGGTAAGTTTACAGGAAAAGTAAATAAACAAAACTGGATCAAGTGGAATGAAGAAACTTATTTCATATTTTTAAAAATTATGTAAACTGAGTTGCAAAGTTAAAATTATTTATTTTAAGTATATAAGAAAGTTTTAGAATTTTAGCTAGAATTCAAATCAAAATTCGAATTATTTTTTATATTTAAAAAAAATAAAAATTAAAATTTTTTTTTTTTAATTCTGGGAACATTTTTATTGCCTTTCCAAGCTAATCGTTTTTTTTTTCACAAGCAAAATGTTTTTTGAATCATTCGACGGAAGCTTTGTTCTTTCAAAAACTGCCATTTTTTACACTTTTAGCTTCTTATCTCTGAAACGGCGGGGCCTATCTGTGCCAAAAACGAATTACCACGTCTTCTCATCATTACAAATTGAATGCTTTTTGAATCATTCAAATCAATTTCCATATTTCTGCACTCTTTGCTTCATTTCTCCGAAACGGCTGGACCGACTTTTGCCAAATGCTAATCAGCACGTCTCCTTATCAATAGGAATCGTTTGCTCTTTGAATATTTTTAAGAAAAAATAATCCAAACATACGCAAAAAAAACACATATACATATATCCATGTATTCTAAGGTATTCCTAAATGTTTAAAAACCTCTGAAACTTAAATATATGCAAAAAAAAATTATTTTCGATTTTTGGATGATTACAATAAACTTACCCTACGAAAAGTTAACTAGGTTTTAAATGACATTTTGCCAAGGCAAGTTCCATGATCTCAACATTAACAAATAATCGAGTTAATCAATAACAAATTAATATACTAAATTATGAGCGATTTATAAGTACTCCAAGTTGCTGTAGAGTTTTGATGTTAGAAACTAAAACAAGCAAATTTGTACAAATTTGCTAAACAACAATCTGTCGTATACGAGTATAGGCGTATACGCCTATAATATTTTATAATGTTTGGTAAACCATGCAAAGTTACATTTAAACGAAAAAATGTGTGGGTACAACAATTATTTACGAACAAACAGTTCGGCTAATTTTTACCGTAAACTAATCAGCCCGATTTCTCTGATATCTTTCGAATACATTTTAAATTTTCAAAATCGGTTCAGGATATTTGTGAAAACGTGGACAAAAAAATGGCACTTATTCTAATCAACGCGAGTCATGTTCAGATATGAACCGACGAGTTCTGAATAAATGTCAATAGATTGTTATTAACTAAAGTTATCAGTGATTAAAGCATAGTTATTGAAAAATTGGGCAAGAACTATTGAATATTTTTGATTACTGATTATTTTCCTAAACTGCTAGCAGAATCATTGTATGTATACATATTATGAGTTAAGTCTTCTTATTGAGCAAATGCCAATTCAGTGTGCCACGTTTTAGTTTTATGTAAATACTGAAAAAAACGGCTGTGGCGATCGCAAAACTGATCAACGCGATTTATTATCGAGATTCATCGAATGGCTTTTAAGTTTTGAAATTGGTTCAACCGTTTTTGAGAAAAAATCTCCGAGAAATTTCAAATTTTTGCTCACATGCAATTTTTTCTATTTTTGTGTCAATAGATTCAGAGTGACTTGAAGCGTCGAGAAAACACAAATTTAGCAAATCGGATTTTCTGACGAAAACAAACTTAACAAACCATGATTATTGAAACAATTGTTTCAATTTGCACAGAAAATTCTATATTGTGCTATGAACTAGAATATTACATTAATAGATCTAATTAGCAATATACTGTTGCACTAGAATATTTTTTTTCAATTTAATTTTATTTAATTGCATATCACATTCAAAAACATTCATCTCATATTAGCTTCTTAAAAATGATACAAGCATGTTTGTTAAAAAATTTATTGATACTTATTAATTTTACATCGTTGGATTTAATAATGTCGACAATAGGTATAATACAGACTTTTCGGTCACTTACATCAATAATCGTAAAATATAAGTATTACGCATAGGCAGTGTTATTACATGACATGGAACGATGGTTACCTTAATTAATGACAAAAACTATTCAAAAATATGAATTTTGTCATATCATACATTATACATAATATATTGTTTTTGAATACAATGTGAAATAACACCTAACAAATATGGGTGCATCTCTTGACAAATTGACTTTTGAGAATTAAATGATTATTCTCACGCATATCGTGTAATTAATTATTTTTTTTCATGTATTTATTTTTACACCATTTGACTTACTGAAGTATTTTGGAACAGAATTATATGGGTACTTGATGTTAAAGCAACTTTAGTACCTACCGAAATCCATACATAATAAAAGTAAGTTAAAATATTAAGAAAACGGAGTTTATTATTATAAAATAAAAGTTTTTTTTCGCATTATTTAAAAAACAGTAATGCTCTTTTTAGGGGTGTCCATTAATCGTGTGATTGTCAAGAACTTTTGAACCTCTCCTCTCCCCCTTGGAGGTACTTAGTGATATTTCAGATCACCCCCCATCCCCTGCTCAACTTTACGTGTATTTTCATTACCTAGAAAAATGTTCAATTTTTGGATTTCTTTTGAAAAATTTTGGATTTTTTATTTTAAAAAAATTTGAATTTTATAAACATTCAGGTGAAAAATAAATACTCGTGATATCTTACTAGACGCCCTCCTACCCCACGTGATATTTCATGATTTTTTGTCCAACATTTCCCCCTCTTACAAGCCTCATGTTATTAATGGAAGCCTCCTTATATAGCTTAATTTCTGTTTTACTATCTTTTAATTACTTATGTTTGTTTATTATCTAGTCAAGAGGGCTTCCAATAATCACGTGATCGATTTTTTAGGGATTTTTAGACACGCCCTTCTCCCCTTGGTCATACATACGTGACATACGTCGTGATATTTAGAATTTACCCCTTCCCCAACCAAACAACACCTGTATTTTTAGTTGCGTAAAATTTTCCGAACAAATACTTCGAATTCACACGTGATATCTTACTAGACCCCTCTCTTCCCACGTGATTTTTTGTCAAAACTTCCCTCTCCCTAAAAGCCTCACGTGATTAATGGACGCCCCCCAAGATTATGTTCTAATCATAGAACATGCATAGTTCCGAAACGTCGGGAATAAATATTTTTTCAACTTTTTGGTTGAGTTTGGTTGGGCACGTCGCGATTTTAGTTCTTTGGGTCATTACAAGAAACTTTGCCGAAGAAACTATAGATCGGAAGTGAATTTCCATCCAGCGAAATTTTAAATAAAGTTTTCACTCCATATGTTCAAGTACTAAAAAGTCATGTTTACTGCTCTGGGAAAAATAATAGAACCATGAGACGTGATTTAGTTACTTTATTATTTAAAACTTGAAAATGAGGCTGCACATATATCTGCATCTTGTGATTAGGATGCACTCCCAACTTTAACCCTCACAAGGAGAAACCAAGGTTTACTCTTCTGGGATTTTGATAAAACTTCGCATGGTGAAAAAATTGATAGTCAAACCAAATTGTTTAAAATATTATAGGCCAACAAAAAGTGGTTTAATTATAAAAATTAATTAAAGTTTTGAAAAATAGGCCTCGCGCAATACGTACGCGTACTGTTTTTCATATTAATATATCCAGGTAGCTCAGTCAGTTTTAACGCTAACTTCTACTTTTTCCATCGAGTTTTGCATGTTCAAATTTTGTCAGCGTATAATGTTTTTTAATTCAAACCAATTCTCAAAGACCATAATATTTTAGGTGTTCCTTTCGACTATCAACTCTATATCATACAAATGTTCATTAAATTTTAAGACTGGTAAATATGAGATACTTGTAAAATACTACTTTTATACTGAGTAAAAACTTTATTGCATCTTGATGATCATTCCCGAAGTGTTCCAAAAAATTTTCAGCAAAGTTTTTGAAATAACTCAAGAATTTTGGCAGCGTATTTTTTTTAAATTTAAACCACTTCTCAAACACCTATAATATTTTAGGTTTTCCATTTGACTATCAACTCTATAATCATACAAATTTTCATTAAATTCTAAGGCTGGTAAATATGAGATCCTTGTAAATTACTACTTTTATAAAAACTTTATTGCATGTTTTGCTGGATGAAAATTCATTCCCGAAGTATTCCGAAAATTTTTCAGCAGAATTCTTAAGGAGTAATCCAAGCAATCGAAATAGCCAAAAATGGCCAAAAAATTTGACCCACCCTAATGTTTATGAATATAATATTATAAACTATCATAATGTTATATTCAAAAATATAAATAATACCATTTCAATTATAATTAATAATTTTAAATATAATTAATCATAATTTGCAATAAAGCTATTTTAAATTAATATATTAAAGTCAAAAATATCGATGGGTCGAATTTTATTAACGTTCTGGTTGCTGAATTTTTACTAGCTTTTTTTCTTATGGCAAATATAAATCTGTATACACGAAAAGTTTGTAAAATTTCAATCTTTTTTAATTCAAAAATAAAATTCATCTTGTGATTAAGGTAATTACTGAATCAATTATTGTTTTCCAAAGAGTATTTGAACGTTGATAAAATTCGCATAAAATAACTTATGCTAATGATTAATATTTATAAATAATCATTAAATAATTATTTTATATTCATAGGCATTAAATGAAAAAAATACATTTTAAATGAGAAGCATTTCATTGATGTTAGTTATATTATTAGTGGTTATGAAGAACATTTGATATTTTATTTTGAAATAAAAGTAAATTAAAATAATTAATAGTAAAATATATAGGACTTAAAATAAAAATGATATAAGTCAAAATTTGAGATCTTAGTAGTTTCAATTTATGATTTGGAAAATTTCATTCAGTTCCATGTCTATTAGGCAGTTTTTAAGTTTAAACTAATATTTATCCATTACAAATATATTTAGTTTGAATTGAAAATTACAAGACATTATATATATATATATATATATATATATATATATATTATATCTGTGTGGGTGTATTTTATAACTAAACAAGTATCCATATAGAAAATTTGTAAACTTTCTTGAAAATACATATTGTAAATCACAACCATTCTTGAACAATTAAAGGTTTTACTTTTACATGAACATATAACCTGACCTGATTATTTATGTATATTTTTATTTGCATACATTCATATGTGCAAACACTTATATATACTTTTTATATTTATATACAAATGAATAGGTATGCTAATACATTATTTATTTATATTTAATAAGTGTTCAAATTGTTATTACATATAAACTTTTATCGATGAAAATATTACTTTAACACCTTTTTTCAGCAAATATTACACAAAATATCGGATGCAACATGTATCCTAATAGTTGTCCAATAATACTCTTGAATTGCGTTATTAAATAATGAAAAATATGGTGAAATTAAATAAAAAATATAAGCCCTTAAATGAGAATTAAAGCATAAAATTATATTTTTATATATTAGATGCTTAGACATATATGGCAGTCTAAAACGTTTCGATTTGATTCATAATTTTACTATTTGTTACTAAAATTTTGTTCGAAAATTTATGCCCATTATGAGCCTACAGAAGTACAGTACAATTTAAAAAAAAGAACAATCGCTAGATGACCCATTTTACATTCAATTATTATCCAAAGGTTAAAAACAGAGAAAATGATGTTGGAAATGGAGATAGAAAAAAATTAAGTTTTGTTAAATCCGAGTTTTTCCACGTGCTTGATCAAAGGTAATAAATTTGACCCTTGTTTTAATTTTATTAATGTAGTCTTTTCCCAAATGTACATTTAGCTTTTTTTTGTATGAAGCGAGTAGAATCTAAAATCAACGTTTTATAGAATGTTTAAAAGTTATGCACAGCATTATAAATGTAATTCATCTTCCATGAATGACATTGGTTTAAAAAATCATATTTTTTGATCCTTTGAGGTCTCTGATTAGTGAGATTTTATAAGTCAACTTTATTCTTTATGAAAAATCAACATTTTTCTTTAACTGCTGGTTTTAACCAAACTGGCGATAATGGTTTGCTGTATTTAATTTTCATTAATGACTTCCATAATTATTAATATATAATATTTTTACTGATCAGGAGCAAAGACATTTGCTTCTTAATTTTATTCTGATTCCTCTCGCTCAAAACAAAAAAAATATATTTAAATTACAGTACCGATAATAAATAATGTCACAATGACTTCTATGCTTTTTACTTCTATTTTTACGGGGTATCCCAAAACTCAACGTCAAGTCGAAACAAAGTGATAGAATTGACACATTCCACATTGTTTGAAAATTATGAGTTGTTAAGTGCAACCTAAAGCTTTGGTGATAAACGGTTAATATGGTTAATTTTTACCTCCCAGTAGGGTAAGATAAAGTAATCGCAAAAAATAGAAAATAAAATTTTTATATATCTTTACGTTTCAAAGGTTTCTGAACATTTTGGCATACCTTAGAAAATATGGATGTATGTGTGTATGTGTGAATGTTAGTGCATGTTGTGTAGTTGTGTGTGCGGATACAAATTTTCGTCGACGATTTCGGAAACTTTCGATTCGTATTAATAATGAGACGTGCTGATTATTTTGTGGTAAAGGCAGGTCGAGCCATTTCGAAGATACGAGGCGAAAAGTACCAAAAATGGTAATTGATTTTTTGAGAGAACGGAGAGATTTGTATATTTCAAAAAAACATTTTATTCGTACTGACCAAATGAAGAACTGATGAAATGTTTGGGTATGCAGGTCTGGTTTTGGAGATCCAATAAAAAATGCGATTTGACGGACAAAATTATGATTAGACATATGCACATCAAATTAACACATATTTTAATAGTAATAACAAATTTTGTTCATTATATGGGTTCCGTACCAATGTTTATCTGTTATACTGCGGCGCCCACGCGCTTCGATATTTCGTTTCTACGCAGCTAACGTATCGCGATCACTTCCAAAATATTTCAAAGTATTAAAAAAATCTATTTTTTTAAAAAGGTCAATTATTTTCAAAAATATTAAAAATCTCAAAAAATTATTCTTTCCACAGTTCTAAAAGAAAATTGATTATTTTTTAAAAACTCAAATGTTTGGTGCGGGAAGTTCCAGCAATTTTGTTTTGCAGGAATTTGTTATTGCTTTTGTTCATTTAAATTTTAGAATCGTCACCATAAAAAGCATTTCTATGCTTATAGTGAAAAATAATGACACAATTGCTCCAAGTTTTCAAGAATTAAGACTTTTGTTAAACTATGAATTTAATTTGTCTACTTTGAGAAGCCCTCCTTTAAAGAAAATGTACTAAAGTGTGATAGCAAGTTTCATCAAAAGTTGGCGCATTTAATAAGTTAAAATACTTTATAGTAAAATGGTAAAATACTTGAGAGGTTCATTATGAAAAATTTTGAGTTAAATGAAAACCTGAAAATAACAAGATAAAGGTTAACGTATTTTGCTTACATTTAGTTCAAATATTTCGCTCTCGCACATTGATTTTTTCATTATAAAATTATCAAGTATATTATCATTTTAAAAACCTGATTAAAAGCGCCAACTTTTGATGAAATTTGCCAACACACTTTGATACATTTTTTTTAAGAAATGCCTGTCGAAATCGACCGATCTTAAAAATTTTAAATTCAAGTTCAACAAAGAAGTAATTCTTTAAATCTTAGGTCAATTGTGGGTCGATTATTTTGGACAGTGGTTTTGGACAATGTTATTCATTAAATGTTATTCGAAAAATTGTCACAACTTCACCAAAGCTTTGGTTGCCCTTAAAAGCTAATAATTTCTAAACAACGTAATATCTTTTTGTTTTCTATTTTTGTCGCTTGACGTTGAGTTCTAGGATACTCTAACATATAAAATTTTATATTTTATGATTAACTAAATATTGAAAATCAATCTTATTTTAGACACCTGAAATTACATTCAAAACACATTGCGTTGTAACTTAAACATCAATGCCACAATCACAATCTCAATAATACAACATTTACCGATTCGTTCTTATTTTTATTTCATCAGAATCAGAAGATCTTAAATATTACTATATTTGTAACATGATTAAAATTGTTTTAAGTGAATTGGTTTTGTCTATGTTTTTACCTTTATAGTTTAGTATTTTAAATCCCATGAAAGTGATTTAATAATGTATTAATTTAATTTAATTTTAATTGCAGAGTTATTTTGTGACAGATTATGATCCCACCATTGAAGATTCATACACAAAGCAATGTGTCATAGACGACATCCCAGCTAAATTGGACAGTAAGTGAAACAGGATTTATTATTATATAAAGATTACTTTTTAATTAATAAAAATAATTATATACAAATTATATTAGATTTAAGACATAGGTAACTTAATAATATAGTAAAACTTAATCGTGTACAAAAAACATTTTAATCGTGTTCTCCAAGTTATCTCTATTTTAAATATATCGTATAAAATTGATTTAGCTGAGACATTACTAATATTATAAAACAAATATGATTCATTAAAATGAACACAAAAAGCCTCAATACCTAAAAAATTTAATGTAGATAAAAAAGTTACATAATAAATATAAATACTACTAAAAGCTAAATTCAGTATGTAATATTGGAGCACAACAGCAACTTCAACTTTATTTTGAAATTTTTCGTAGTTTCTTACAGCTGATCTTGCAAAATATTTATCCAACTTAATTTCAACATTAAGTATTTTCTGTTACAAGCTTTTAAGCAAGCAATTTGATCACAATGGCTTATTTATTTTTCGCTCAAAAGGTACAAGTGAATTTTAATATTGATTATTCCTTGTGACTCATATTTACTACACAAATCACAATACACTTTTTTTACATATAATCATCTTTGGACATTAAACATTTGTATCTCAAATATAAATAAACACACAATCACAATTTTATAAATCTACCATCACGCATTCTGATGTTTGTCCAAATGTTTTTCAAAAAATTCTAGTTCAGTACTTAAATCTTTGAGAAGATTTTGCCTGTCGGCTTGCTTCAAGTAACCTAATATAGTCTTCAGCAATTGAGTGTAAACTTCTGCTAAGGCTTGAACATCCGAATGTTTTGTTATATTCAAACACTTAGTGTAAAGTTTGTCTAAATGTCCTCGATCAATTATTACTTTTTGAGAGTCCGTTGCTTTAACCTCTGCCAAAAGATCAGATACATCTAAAAAGTCATCAACAATTTCCATAGATATACTGCTATTATTTGATTGTTTACTAGTATTTGCATTTGAAGCATTGGTTTTGTTGTTAGCATCTGTTACTACCACTTTGGCTTCAGCCTCTCTTGCTCCTGCTTCTTGAATTTGATTTCGGATCATTCTGCGCTTAGCAATTTCTTGACATTCATCTTCAAAGTCTGTATCCATTTCTCCTTTTATTTTAGCATATGCGTAGTCTTTTAAAGCAACAGCACAATGTCTTATCTTTTTATCAGCACTGGTCTTATTGGGGTTGTATTCTAAAGCATTTGCACAGATTAGATCGATGTCTTGGAGAAATTCTTTGGCAGTTGTATATCGATTTAAATCTATTTTTGCTATCATTGTTTCTAAATCCATAGGTTGCTTAATAACATCTAAGTAATCTTTAACCTCATCTAAGTCTACTGGTTTTGCAAACATCCGAAAAGTGCGCTGTTTACTTAAATGATGGGCAATCTCTCTCAAAAATACACGTAACTCAACTAATTTCTCTTCTTCTTGAGATTCAAATTTTGCTAATTCTTCTGGTGTATAAATTCTAGCAGGAGGTGTGGGTGCTCTGGGTAAAACCTCTACTTTTCTTGTTTTTGGCTTCACTTGAGGAGGTTTCAGTGCCAAATTAACAAACAGAGGTTTGAAGAATTCTTCTCGAGACTGTCTCATTGGATGATTAGTCATTGGTAGAACACAACGTAAATGAGCAGGAAATAATGTTTGTATGCGATCATCTAATTCCTCAAGCATCATATTAGCAGTTGCTAATACAAGAACAGGTGAACATTTAGTTATTATTTGAATTTTTTCTGCAAGTATGGCCTTGGTGGCATCGGAAGCATGTTCCCACAGTAAGTCTAAAGAAGGCAAGTAAAGAATACTAGGCGCTCTACGCATGCATTCATCTAGGATGTGCGACACAGTTTGCTCTTGAGATAATGACAAATCATCAGTACCATGTATTGAGCTGACATCTAAATTGTAAACGCTCAAATGTTCCATGTGATGCAATAACGCAGGAGCCAAATAAGATTGGCCGCAACCTTCCGACTGTCCAAGAATCAGCAAACGCGAATGGAATAAAGCATGATCCTGTCTCAGAACCTGAACTTGTTTTGAAGTATCAGGATCCATATACGGAAACACTTTGCCCAACCTCTCTACGGCGTCTTTCAAAGCTGCATCCAGGAGAGGTAATAAAAATCGCGGTAAACGTCGTCCATATTTATTTCCCTTTCGAGACCCTGCTGGTATTATTTGAGCTTGAGCTCTGAGGAAATCGACATGTTCGACTTTAACTTTCTCGGTGTCTATGGCTAATTTGAATTTTGACTCGTAAATTTGCGGATAAGTTCTTCGCAGGCTTTGAAGCATAGCTTCGGAACACAGCGCTTCAAGATCAGCGCCGCAGTATCCATCTGTTAGGTCTGAGAGCTGAGATATCATATCATCACCGGTGCCCCATTTTTCCATTTGGATACATGAATCTTCAAAATAGCCTCACGCTGCGATCTTGCAGGTAGGGGAAAGAATAGCTCTCTATCAAATCTGCCGGGTCTTCTTAGTGCTGGATCCAATGATTCTATACGATTTGTAGCTCCGATAATTATGACATCGCCTCTTGCTTCTAATCCATCCATCAGGGTTAGTAATGTTGAAACAATACTTGAATATACTTGATCTTGTTTCGATGTACGCGCGGGACAAAATCCGTCAATTTCGTCGAAAAATATAATAGATGGTCTCATGAGCTGCGCTTGTTCGAATAACAATCTCAGATGTTTTTCGCTCTCTCCAAACCATTTATTTAGTAAATCACCGCCTTTGCGTAAAAAGAAGGACACTTTTTGTCCTGTGTTAGCAGAACATTCACCTGCTAGCGCTCTAGCTAGTAAAGTTTTACCAGTTCCCGGTGGACCGTGAAATAGAACGCCTTTAGGCGGCTTTGTGCCAAATTGCGCAAATACTTCTGGATACAACATTGGCAAAATGACCATCTCTCGTAAGCAACGCACATGAGAATCCAAGCCACCAACTTGTTCAAAGCGGAAGCCATCATCACCAATGCTGAGGGGCTGAATATCAGATAATTTAATATGCGAGGTATCCATATCATTCGCCGGTTTAGTTTATCTTTATGTTTTGCTGGGCTGGAGCAAGCAACCGGAGGGCGTATATAGGGAGTTTGAGCTCTATCATCTTCTTCATCGTCATCGTCGTCACTGAGATCTCGAATGCGTTGTCGGGTTGCTCTCAAACATCTTCTACGGCGTTTCGGCTCGGGTTCTGCATTTGACCAAATGTCGTATTTATTGTAATCTCTGTGCGAACGATAGCTGCGCAAAGGTTTTCTTTGACGTAATTCATATATCCTGCCACCTCTAACATCGTCGCTTGAACTCTGTCTCTCACCTTCTTCATCTTCCATCTCGTCCTCCAATTGGGGAGAATCTTTACGGCCTGGTTCGGGTGTGGAAGTTCCATTGGGAAATTGAGATCTAGTATCAGCATTATTATTATAAGAAGCACGGGGGTTCGATTGATCAAGTATATCCATAGATGACGCTTTTTTATTTTGTGAAGTTTCGTCTTTTTGTGAAGATTTATTAGGTGAACTTCTAGACCTAGTTCGAATTCCACCACTATTATTTGCATCATTCTGTTCTTGTTCCGATCTTCTTGTGCTATTTCGTTGTTGACGGACATCATTATTATAATGTCTCGATCGGCGCTCGTAACGAGAATTTCTATAATTTACTACTACTTCAACATCATCATCATCATCGTCGTCCTCGTCGTCATCCACTTCTTCATCTTCTACTGCTCTTGAAGAATATCGTCTTAATTGGCCAATTTTCGGCGAAATAATATCGCGATAATTGGTATTAGTTCTAGGTCGCAGATTCTTTCTAACTGCTCCATTTACACGCGAATGTTGTTGAACTCTGCGAGAAATACGATCGCTGTTTCGACGCGCGTAATCGGATGAGTCACTCTCAAAATCTAGCACATCCCTACGGCGCTTCCTAGACCTGCCTAAAGCCCGTTGGTCATCGCTATCTTCCGACATTTTGCCGTCGTCCGCTCCGTCTGCACCTCCTCCACCCCTCCTTGCGCTGCTGAAGCGCAAACTCTTCCTTAGTATACCCAGTTTTGCAATTTACTGACAGTGGATAAAAAAATTATTGCCCAACTATCGATTGTTGAAGGCCGAACTTTCTTCAATATTTCATCCCTGTGATAGACAAGAGAATGAAAAAATATGACACTTTCCTTTTAGAGTAATGTAACATATATAACTGTGTAATACTTCTAGAAGTTCATATAGAATTCAGTATGATATTTTCAGTCATTGTCTGCAACATTTTACGTAGATCAATTATCTTGGCTTCGCACCTTAATGATAGTAATGCAGTAACCAACAGAACTATAAACTTATTTCTTGCTTTTATTGAAAAATATATTTTAGGATAATTTAATAAAACTTTAATCTTCTAACCTCTTAGGTATTTTTTATAAAATCGCTATTTTGTATAACAAAATTATATGTAGCTTTAAGATATTTTTTTCTATTTAAGTCCTGGATACTGCCGGTCAAGAAGAATTCAGTGCAATGAGAGAGCAATACATGAGAAGTGGTGAAGGATTTTTGCTCGTGTACGCAGTGACGGATAGGGCTAGTTTCGACGAGATGTACAAATTTCACAGACAAATCTTACGTGTCAAAGACAGAGACGAATTTCCAATGCTGATGGTCGGCAACAAAGCAGATCTCGAGACGTCTCGCGTGGTAAGTCAAGTCGACCCAGCGTATTTTTGAAGAACCTATATGGAAAAAAACAAAAGCATTGAATTTTCTATAGATATAAAGGTGACAAGAACTATATATCATAATAATTGATCATTTTTAACAATCGTTGTACCGTCTGTACGTTAAAAAAAATTGCAGGGGCGTAAATCATTAATGGCGCTAATGAAAGACCAAAGAGCAATTTTGAGTCATCACTGACTAATTTTATAGAGGTTAATTTAATCGTGGTAAATACCAAGCGATTGCAAATGTTTATATTTTTCCCTCGATATCAAGAGATATTATAAATGCTTTGTTTTTATTCAAAATATTTTATTTTCATCTCATGAAAGAGAATAAATAATGAATAAATACGCTGGTCTTCTTTTATTTTCATCTCATGAAAGAGAATAAATAATGAATAAATACGCTGGTTAACCCTTTTAGCGACGAGTGTGAGATTGACGCTGCTGAACGGAACGGCGAGTTGCTCAGTATAGTCCAGTCATTTAAGCTTAAATAGGTAAGAATTCTCGGAATTCGAGATACCTAGCTGAAAGTATGTAAAACTTGTATATTGACATCCCAAAGTGTCTCAAACCTACATATGGTAGGGTGTCAATACCATATGTAGGTTTTGAGACAACTTTAGTGTGTCAATATACAAGTATTACTGACTTACAACTGAGTATCTCTAATTCCAAGGTAGTTTACTGTTATGACTGGGTTAGTAGCGAACTGAAAGGATCGAGCAAATCAATATATAATATTTAAAATTTCAATCATTATCAATGAAGCTGCATTTTAAAAATGAAAAATTACACTTTTAATAACTGAACATTATAATAAAAAATTAAAATTCTCAAAAGTTTAATCATAGTAAAATTTCTTGAAGCGAAAATCAATACACAACATGCCTTCTATAGACGATCTCCATATACACAGGTGTGGATGTCGTCTATAGACGACGCTCGTAGCGAAAGGGTTAAGCATAAAATGTCTATTAGAGTAATATGAGTTATTTGACACCAGACTAGTGTAATTTGAAACAGATAAGGTAATAAGGAAAACAATGTAGAATATTATTGATTCGTTATACTTTTAATCTGAAATAATTTAAATCTAATTAATCACGGATCGTTTAAATCGTTATAAGATTCATACAATAGTATAATACCAAATGAGTAACATTTGTTGATCGAAACACATCATTGATCTCATTTAACAAAGTAACCAGCATATAATTCGAACTAATCGTTACACGTCAGGAATTCAAATTATCACTCATTCCTTCTAATATATAAAACTTTGACTTTAAACAAATAATATTATTGAACAAAGGTACAAATAATTTTACAATATGAGGTCGCAGCATGGGATAATATTTAATTTAAACTGCTAGGAGAGCAAATGCATTAATACCGTGGTTTCCAACTGTGTGGACGGGATCCATCAGGTTGGAAACA
Organism: Ctenocephalides felis; assembly: GCF_003426905.1. Classification (NCBI taxonomy): domain Eukaryota; kingdom Metazoa; phylum Arthropoda; class Insecta; order Siphonaptera; family Pulicidae; genus Ctenocephalides; species Ctenocephalides felis. Next base: position 24,925,186 of record NW_020539724.1, on the reverse strand, counting down.
GTTATTACAAAGGGTCGTACAGTTTCCAAATTAAATGAATATTAATAAACAGTCTGATAATAAATTGAAATCAGTCGAATATTGTAAATTATATGTATTGATGGTTTGGTACAGAAATCTACCTCCATAAATAGGATAGTATTATTTTTTACCTTGTCATAAGGTCGATGACTATTTCAAATGACTTAAAAGCGGTTTAATTTCGTTTTGTAGTGACAGTTTGAAATGCTGTTGTTTTAAAATTGTCTTTGACATATATAAGCCGGATAATATACTAATAATTTTTCACTATATTTAAAAGTTCTGGTATACCAGCATAAAATCATTAAAAATTAGTTGGTAATTGGTAGTTTGCCTTAAGGAAAGTTACATGAACTTCCCGATATGTGTAAACAATCCATTTAATCCATGATAAATAAATTAATTTATGAGTAGTTAAAAGTAAGTGGATTTACACATTATTGAACACGTTAACCCGCCGGAGTATTTCTGAAAGCAAAATTTTTAAAATCAATGATTTTTATATTGAACCAGGGGTTAAGTGGTTTAGTATGTTCATTAA
>NW_020539724.1:24900808-24923624 GCF_003426905.1 Ctenocephalides felis | reverse complement strand
TTTACTATTTAAGTGTGATCGTCAAATCGTCAACCGTAATTGGTACAAAACAAAACGAAAACTAGTGTTGCATGGCATCGTGCCTTAAGACAAATTGCTGGAACTTTCCGTACCGAAAATTAAGATTTTTAAAAAACGTTTGAATTTTTTTGAAAACTTTAAAAAAAATTTGATTTTTGAAAAATAATTTTTTTTCATATTTTGAATTTTCTTTTAAACTTTGATTTAATCTGAAAATTTTTAACTTTTTGAAAATCGCAAATGAAAATCTTCACGTTTTGAAGGTTTTTGAACATTTTGGCATACCTCAGAAAAAATTTTCGTCCACGTTTTCGGGCGCACGGATCAACCGATTTGAATGGTTAAAAAAACATTCGATTCCTATTGATAGGGAGATGTACTGATTAGTTTTTGGCAAAGACAGGTCCAGCCATTACGGAGATACGGAGCAAAGGGTGCAGAAAATACAAATCGAGTTTTTGAGAGAACGGAGTATCCAATTTGAATGATCTAAAGAACATTCAATTTGTAATTATTGGTAGAAGAGATGATTAGTTTTTGGCAAACGCAGGTCCATTTCAAAGATACAGAGCTAAATCTATAAAAAATGGCAGTTTTTGAGAAAACTTTTTGCTTGTTCTGATGAAATAATTGCTTTTGGAAATAAACCTTGTTTGAAATTTTTTTTCAAAAAACTTTTTTTTGTGTATCGAAAATATTTTCAATTTTATTTTAATTCTGGCTGAAGTTCTAAAGCTTACTTACATACTTTAAATAAATAATTTTAACTTCAATTATAGTTCAGTTTATATAATTTTTATGAATAAATATTAGACAACGCTACAGTATTTATAATAATCTATTTTAAAACATTAATAATCCTCGAACATTTCGTTACGCTGCAGAAAGTTCCAGCAATTTGACTTAAGGCACGATGCCATATAACAATAGGTGTAATTTTAGAAGAAAAACCAAATAGTTCTATCTAATTGATGGCATTTGAATTCCTATCTAATTTGATATACATACTTCACATAAGAAGTCAATCCAGATTTTGTCTTTCTGATATTCTTAAGCTTATTGCAATAATTTCAAAAAGGTCTATTTTCACTTGGAAACATACTCTATTCTTCTAGTGTAAAAAAATTAGTGAAAATATATATTAGTATATATATAACTATATATTGCATGGTATCAGGTTAATTACATGCATATTTTCGGTTTCAAAGCATAAGTTAAGAACAAAAGAAATATAATTTTCGACACTATTCATCTGCATAGCTGAGTAGTAATATAAATTCCGTTATCTCAAAAGCGCTTGTTATATTAAATTAATCGGAGCCAATTTCTAATTTCTTTGTTTTATAGTTTGAAAGAAAAACATTCCCATGACATAGAGGAATTCAATTTCACTTTGATTAGGACGTGAGAAATTGCGTTTGAAGACAATGGAAAGTATTATTAAAAGTAACGAGATTAGAACAGAATTGTAACTACTGTGACTTGAAGAAATATGCATCATAAAAATACTTTGAATCAAATTTACTGAAAATATAAATAATTGTTAGTACATATGAATTGCAACCACGAGGATCCAGTTTAAACCGACTTCGGACAGCTTGATATCAACCAATAGCAAATTTTACTTGAAAATATACACGGAGAAACTTGTTTGTAAGAGAAAATAATCATCCTCAACATCGTCGTCAACGATGCTCTATCAAATTAGCAATAAATTGTTAGTATTCTAATAATAAAAATATATCAAACATAGAAAAACCAAAATATTGGCTTAGTGTCTAAAAAGCGACGTAGTTAAGGAGAAGTTTCATTTGCGGGAGGTGTTGATTTTCGTCTTCCATTCAAAAAAAAACGGCTCAAGTGCATCGAAAGCTACGGAAATGTTGCTCTGAGTGAAACGTCATGCCGTGAGGGCTTTTGTAGCTTCAAAAATGGTGATTTTGATGTTGTCGACCACCCTCGTGAAAGAAGGCCAAAACCTTTAAAAACGCTAAATTGAAGGCCTTGTTCGAAGAGGATTTGTGCCAAACTCAAGAAGATCTTGCTTCAGAATTAGGAGTTACCGATCAAGCCATTTCCAAGTTATTGCATGCGTTGGGAATGATTTCGAAGCAAAAAACTTCGATTCCTTGTGAGTTGAAGCCAAGTCGAGCGTCGTTTTTTCGCCTGTGAACAACTGCACCAGCGGCGAGAAAAGAAGAAGTTCTTCATCACATCGAGACAGGTGATAAAACATGAATACATTACAGCAATCCAAAGAGGAGACAATCTCGGTTCGGCCGAATATTCACTGCGAAGGTTATGCTCTACATATGGTGGGACCAGGTCGGTGTTATTTGTTATGAGCTGTTGAAACCGAGTGAAACCATCACTGGACAACTGTATCAAACTCAATTGATGCAATTTTTTTATAATAAAGTTACATTTTCAGCGAAATAACAGCGAGAACTTAGTTGCGCACCTAATATATCATATATATGTTATGTTTGAAATCAGCGCCCCAAATATACTTAAAAACAGCATTAAAATCGTTTGTACCATTTTCTTTGTTGGCCTGTGTAATTGTTCGTTTGATATGTGTTATTTGTTGTGATATAATTGTTATGGTTTTCACAATATAATTAATATTTGCTCAAAGTCAAATTGGACCTTTACTTTAATTCATCGAATGTAACTTGAAACTTTTCATAAAGCAGGTCAAAGAAGAAAAATACTTAATTCATTTTCCATCTCTCCCTCGCAAAAAATTGAAAATTTTGTATAAGCTCAGTAGTATTATTTACAATTATACACAAAATCCAGAATCCAAAAAGAATCTGAAAAACTTGAAACGTAATTAATAAGTCGAAAGACCAAAAAAGACTCGGATTGGATTATACGATGTTTTCTATAGAAAGTGTATAAAACTTGCAGTTTGATTGTATTGACAAAATATAGACAAACTAATGGGGTTTATTGTTTTTATAATACCTAATTGTATACAGCATTCAAACAACACATCCTTATGCACTTTAAGCATTAATATTTTTGATTCTCTAGAAATGGTTTAGAATATACCTTATTTAGCAAAACAACGTTTGCCGGGTCAGCTAGTTATATATAATAATGGATGAAATTATAGGTTAAGCCATTATTGAATATAAAACTGATTTTAGACATAAACATGAAATTTGTATTACTAATGGCTTGTTGATATTTGTGCATTGTAAACATAATCAGTGGCGTAATTATAGGGTGGCAAGCCTGGCAAAATGCCATGGGCTCCGATCCAAGAGGGCTCCAGCATAAAAGAAATATTTTTAACTTCTAAATTAAATATTTTTAAAATCGAAAATGTAAGTTTTTAAATATCTTTATCATTCAAAGGTTCTTGAACATTTTGGAATACCATAAAAAATTATGTATGCGCGTCTGTGTGTAATATGCGGTTTAAATTTTTTGTCGACGATTTCGAGTACACTGATTAACCGATTTGTATAAATCAAAAATCATTCGATTTCTACTAACAAGGATATGTGCTGTCTAGTTTTTGGAAAATTGCTCAAAAATCTTATTTTCTCAGTTTTCAAAAAAAAAAATCGGTACGGGAAGTTCCAGCAATTTGCCTTTTCGGGCGCACGGATCAACCGATTTGAATGGTTCAAACAACTTTTGATCTCTATTGATAGGGAGTTGTGCTGATTAGTTTTTGGCAAAGGCAGGTTTAGCCGTTACGGAGATCCGGAGCAAAGAGTGCAGAAAATAGAAGTCGAGTTTTTGAGAGAAAGGAGTATCGGATTTGAATGATCCAATAAACATTCAATTTGTAATGATTGAGAGAAGTGGTGATAAGTTTTTGGCAAAGGCAGGTCCAGTCATTTTAAAGATACAGAGCTAAATGTACAAAAATGGCAGTTTTGAGAGAACTAAGCATCTGATTTAAATGATTCAAACAACTTTCTGCTTGTGTTGACAAAATAATTATTTTTGGGAAAAAAATTATTTCAGTATTTTTTAAACAATTTTTTTTGTATATCGAAAACAATCCAGATTTTAATTTTAATTCTGGCCAAAGTCCTAAAGCTCATTTATATACTTTAAATAAATAATTTTAATTCTGAAATTCAGTTTATATAATTCTTTTAAATATTAGACAATACTACAGTATTTATAGTAATCTATATGAAAATATTTAATATTTCTGGAAAATTTCGTTATGGTACGGGAAGTTCCTGCAATTTGCGACACGATGCTATACACCACTAGTTTATACAGTCTTTGTTTAATAAACAATCCAACAAAATCTAAATTTTTGTATGTAATTAATGAAATTATTTATTTCGGAAAAAGTAAGGTTTGTTTGTCGAGCTTTTCGAGCCCAGGTACGAATATTTGTATTTAGCTGTATTATAAAAATCATATTGATCTATCCATATTTTGTTCTTATTTACTCATAAAATACATATTCAGCATTGTAAAAAGGCATATTAATTAGAAGTACAGGTAACCTCCGTATAACACGGTAGTTACGTTCCAGAAAACCAGCGTGTTATGCGAATCCGTGTTATAAGGGACAAAGAACTTATACTAAAAGAGGGGTTACGTTCCAAGAATTTAAAAAAACATGCTACATATCATGATTTTATAATAAATATTGTTACATTTATTCATTTTTTAAAGAAGTAATGTACATTACTTGAATTATATGATTTTTTTCGTGATAATTAACAAGTAAGTGCTATCCAACATTCATTCCAAATCTAAATCATTTTCTTGCAAAATATCCTCATCCTCTGAACAGTTTTCTATACTACATCCAGATCCGTGCATTATTTTTTGCAAAAAAAATTATTTGCGATTACTCGCTTTTAGCAAAATGATATTTATATATTTAACACATGTAAAGTAACCTTTATTAAACTATTAAAGAATTGCTTAAGAATTATTTAATATATTGTTCGGATAATCCCAGATTTTGTTTTTTCGATAAAACGTACGCGCTCTAATAAAATATATCAAATTAGTTATCTTTTGCAGTAGTTTCATCACATTTATAGAGCTCTTGTACGACGATTTTACTAACTTTAGATCAAATAAAGTTTGCTTTTCATAGGATTTACTATATTTCTTACTTTATTAAAACTTTGCTCAATTCTTAAACCGTGTTATGCAAACCCGAAAGTACCGTGTTATGAGGGGGATGGTTTCAACTCTTAAACCGCGTTAGAGCGAATCCGTGTTATAGAAGCACCGTGTTATGTGGAGGTTACCTGTATATAATACTTGAAATCTGTATCTGTCAGATACACTTTGCCCGATTCTGTACACTATGCCATTCACTAGTAGTTATTTTTTAAACTGATTTGCACCAATGTCTTTACATAATTTTTTCAATAATCGATGATTTTGTAAACGTCGATTTTAATCGAGATCGATTATTTTTCTTCTTTGCAATACAATTCAATTGAATTTTTTCAAATTTCGGCTCATTCGATTCAGATAAAATTCGAAAACAAAAAATTAGTTAATCATATTTTCTCAGTATAATGATTTCAAACGCTTATCTTTACGAATATTGCAAGTAAAGTACGTAATTTTAATAAGATAGTAAATTTAGAGCATATTATGCATGACACTTAATAGTCATATAACGCCATAATAATGAATAGAAAATAGGTTTTAGTCAAAAACATGAAAATCACTAACACAATTCGCTTGTTTATGTTTGTGTATTTCTTCTATTGTAATGCCATTACAGTTGCGCTTGTCAAGTAATGTTTACAAAATATTGATACTTAGGATATCGCTTCTAATATCAATCTGTCATATTACGATCTGATTCTAATACGACGCCATTACAGTTGCGCTTGCAACAATTTTACGTTATTTTTAACTATTTAAAAAAATTTCAGAATCACAAGGCATTTATTATATGTATTTAGAAAATCATTATAATTATGTTTATAAATGCCTACCTTTACAGATCTTGCAAGTAGAATGCACAATTATATAATCCTGAACAAGATTATTCACAAACATTTCAAACTCACTTGTCACTGCACTGTTACAAATGGCTGCAAAATTTTGTCCCTGTCCTTCGGGTTCGTACCCAGTGTTGCCACACGACAAATTGAAATTTCAGTGTGTGCAACATGGAGGACGATATGTCTGAAGTTGTCGAGTGTCATATTTTTGAAATTATAGGGTCCGCCAAATAACTTTATTTTTTTTTTACAAACTACTGAATATTTTTTAAAATTTCTTTTTCTATTCGAAAGTACAATTCCTTTCAGTTATAATGAAATTAATTCAGTTAATAATTTAATTCAAAAATGAAGAAAAAAAGCCTCAGCTGACCGTTGAAAAAAAAAATGAAAATGAAAATGAAAAATGTTAGATGGCATACCCTATATATTTTATTCTCAAAGAAACGAATATATATAAGTACTCACCTTTAATATTACCCAAATATAAATGAATCCTTTTCATTTTTATTTTAATTTTATTAGTATTCTAAGCTAATTTTTATTTTTTAATGTTAACAATTTATTAATGAGTTATAATAATGTTTTAAAGTTAATAATTAAATATGAAAAATAATGCAATGAACAAATGAAAATATTTTTTGGAATGAAAATTAAATGTACAACTAGTGATGCATAACATCGTGCCTTAAGGCAAATTGCTGGAATTTCCCGTACCGAAATGACATACTCGTAGAATACTACATGATTTAAAGTATATTATTATAAATTCTGTAACTTTCATTATTCGTGTTTTATAGACAATATATAAGAGCTTATAAATTGGACGATGTTGTTTATATAGGTTTACAGGAAAAGTAAATAAACAAAACTGGATCAAGTGGAATGAAGGAACTTATTTCATATTTTTAAAAATTATGTAAACTGAGTTGCAAAGTTAAAATTATTTATTTTAAGTATATAAAAAAGTTTTAGAATTTCAGCTAGAATTCAAATCAAAATTCGAATTATTTTTTATGTTTAAAAAAATGAAAATTAAAAAAAAAATTTTTTTAATTCTGGGAACATTTTTATTGCCTTTCAAAGCTAATCGTTTTTTTTCACAAGCAAAATGTTGTTTGAATCATTCGACGGAGGCTTTGTTCTTTCAAAAACTGCCATTTTTTACACTTTTAGCTTCTTATCTCTGAAACGGCGGGGCCTATCTGTGCCAAAAACGAATTACCACGTCTTCTCATCATTACAAATTGAATGCTTTTTGAATCATTCAAATCAATTTCCATTTTCTGCACTCTTTGCTTTATTTCTCCAAAAGGGCTGGACCAACTTCTGCCAAAAGCTAATAAGCTTTTTGAATATTTCTAAGAAAAAATAATCCATACATACGCACACATACACACATTTACATATATCCATGTTTTCTAAGGTATTCCAAAATGTTTAAAAACCTCTGAAACGTAAAATATGCAAAAAATTTCATTTTCGATTTTGGATGATTACAATAACTTATCCTACGAAATGTTAAAGAGGTTTAAATGACATTTTGCCAAGGCAAGCTTCATGATCTTCCCAAATTAACAAATAATCGAGTTAATCAATAAGAAATTAATATACTAAATTATGAGCGATTTATAAGTACTCCAAGTTGCTGTAGAGTTTTGATGTTAGAAACTAAAACAAGCAAATTTGTACAAATTTGCTAAACAACAATCTGTCGTACGCCTATAATATTTTATAATGTTTGGTAAACCATGCAAAGTTATATTAAAACGAAAAAAATGTGTAGGTACAACAAATATGTACGAAGAAACTGCTCGGCCAATTTTTACAACTAATCAGTTCGATTACCTCTGATATTTTTCGAATACATTCTAAATTTTCAAAATCGGTTCAGGATATTTGCGAAAACGTGGACGACAAATTTGGCACTTATTCTAATCAACGCGATTCATGTTGTTAGTTTTATATAAAAATTGAAAAAGAAAAACGGCTGTGGCGATCACAAAACTGATCAACGCGATTTATTATCGAGATTCATCGAATTGCTTTTAAGTTTTGAAATCGGTTCAACCGTTTTTGAGAAAAAATCTCCGAAAAATTTAAAATTTTTGCTCACATGCAATTTTTTCTATGTTTGTGTCAATAGATTCAGAGTGACTTGTAGCGTCGAGAAAACACAAAATTAGCAAATCGAATTTTCTGTCGAAAACAAACTTAACAAACCATGTTTATATGTAAATTGCATATATTTGTTTCAAATTGCACAGAAAATTCCATATTGTGCTATGGACTATATTATTACATTAATAATTCTAAATAGCTGTTGTACTAGAATATTTTTTTCAATCTAATTTTATTCAATTGTATATACCATTCAAAAGACATTCATTTTATACTTCGCTCTTAAAAATGAATACAACCATATTTGTTAAAAAATTTATTGATACTTATTAATTTTACATTGTTGGATTTAATAATGTCGACAATAGGTATAATACAGACTTTTCGGTCACTTACATCAATAATCGTAAAATATAAGTATTACGCATAGGCAGTGTTATTATATGACATGGAACGATGGTTACATTAATTAATGACAAAAACTATTCAAAAATATGAATTTTGTCATATCATACATTATACATAATATATAGTTTTCAAATATAATGTGAAATAACACCTAACAAATATGGGTGCGTCCCTTAACAAATTGACTTTTGAGAATTAATTTATCATTCTCACGCATATCGTGTGATTAATTAATTTTTTTCGTATATTTATTTTTACACCATTTGGTGACTTACTCAAGTATTTTGGAACAGAATTATATGGGTACATGCTGTTAAAGCACCTTCAGTACCGAAATCCATACATAATAAAAGTAAGTTAAAATATTAAGAAAACGGAGTGTATTATTATCAAAAAAAGAAAGTTTTTTTCGCATTATGCAAAAAACAGTAATGCTCTTTTTAGGTGTCCATTAATTGTTAAGGATTTTTGGACTTCTCCTCCCCACTTGGAGATACGTGGTGACATTTCAAATCGTGCCCCCCATCCTCTGCCCAACCTTAGGGGGTGTCCATTAATTACGTGAGCGAGTTTTTAAGGATTTTTGGACTCCCCTCCCCCTTGGTGATACATCGTGATATTCAAAATTATCCTCCTCCCCTCTTCCATCAAACATCACGTGTATTTTTAGTTACGTGATAAAACTGTAAAATCTTTGATCTTTGGGTCATTACAAAAAACTTTGCCAAAGGAACTATAGGTCGGAAGTGAATTTCAACCCAGCGAAATTTTAAATTAAGGTTTTACTCCATGTTCAAGTACTAAAAAATCATGTTTACTGCTCTGGGATTTTACTGAAACTTCAAATGGTTTTAGAATTTAAGTTACTAGGATGCACTCTCAACTTAAACCCTCGCAAGGAGAAACCAAGGTTTACTCTTCTAGGATTTTGATAATACTTCGCATGGTCATAAAATTGATATTCAAATAAAACTGTTTAAAATATTATAGACCTATGAAAAGTGGCTTAATTATGAAGGTTAATTAAAGTTTTGAAAAATACACTAAAGTGTAAACGTAAAGTGTTTCATATTAATATGTCTACAAATATGTTCTATGGTAGGTCAGTCAGTTTAAGCACTTGCTTTTATTTTTTGCGCCGAATTTTGCATGTTCAAATTTTGTCAGCGTATAATTTTTTTTTTAGATCATACCAATTCTCAATACATATAATATTTTAGGTGTTCCTTTGACAATCAACTCTCTAATCATACAAATTTTCATTAAATTCTAATACTGGTAAATATGAGATCCTTGTAAAAAACTAATTTTATACCAAGTAAAAACTTTATTGCACCTGGATGAAAATTCACTCCCGAAGTTACGAAAATTCTTCAGCAAAAATCTAGAAATAACTCAAGAATTCTGGCAGCGTATTTTTTTAAATTTAAACCACTTCTCAAAGACCTATAATATTTTGACTATCAACTCTATAATCATACAAATTTTCATTAAATTCTAAGACTGGTAAATATAAGATTCTTGTAAAATACTACTTTTATACGGAGTAAAAACTTTATTGTATCTGGATGAAAATTCATTCCCGAAGTATTCCAAAAATTCTTCAGCAAAGGTTTTGAAATAACCCAAGAAATCGGAATCTCCAAAAACGACCAAAAAATTTGACCCACCCTAATGTTTATGAATATAATATTATAAACTATCATAATGTTATACTCAGAAATATAATTAATACAGTTTCAATTAAAATTAATTATTTGAAATATAATTAATTATAATTTGCAATAAAGCTATTTTAAATTAATATATTAAAGTCAAAAATATCGATGGGTCGAATTTTATTAACGTTCGGGTTGCTGTATTTTTACTGGCTTTTTTTCTTATGGCAAATATATATCTGTAAACACGAAAAGTACGCAAAAATTCTATTTTTTTTTAATTTAAAAATCTTCTTTTAAAAATTTAGTCTTGTAATTAATATAATTACTGAATCAATTATTGTTTTCCAAAGAGTATTTGAACGTTGATAAAATTCGCATAAAATAACTTAATCTAATGATTAATATTTATAAATACATTTTAAATGAGAAGCATTTCATTGATGTTAGTTATATTATTAGTGGTTATAAAGAACATTTGATATTTTATTTTGAAATAAAAGTGAATTAAACTAACTAATAGTGAAATATATAGGACTTAAAATAAAAATGATGTAAGTCAAACATTTGAGATCTTTATTGTTTCAATTTATGATTTGGAAAATTTCATTCAGTTCCATGTCTATTAGGCAGTTTCTAAGTTTGAACTAATATTTATCCAATACAAATTAATTTAGTTTGAATTGTAAATTACAAGACAATATATATATCAGGGTGGTCCTTAATATGGACATTTTCGAATTTCCTTGCTCCCAAGGGCTCGAATGGTTCCAAATTGATAAAAAACAATTCTCTGAGAGTTTTAGCTCTTAATATTGTCTTTTAGATAGTGCGCAATTCAATCAAAGTTTTGTATGGAAATAGCATGGAAAAATTTTGAAAATTTTTCAAAATGTTTTTAAGATATAATTTAGCGAACAAATGAATGCGTTTTATTCAAAAAGCGACGCTCTACAAAACAAATTATAAAAAACCTGTTTTTCAATATTTTAGTTCGTCAATAAAAAATGACACAAGTTTGAAAACACACTTTAAATTCATTTGTCGCTAAGTTATGTTAATTTTTTTTTTTTATTTTCAAATTTTTTACATGCTATTTCCATACGAAGTTTGATTGAATTGCGCACTATCTAAAAGTTAATATTAAGAGCTAAAACTTTCAGAGAATTGTTTTTTATCAATTTGGAACCATTTGAGCCCTCGGGAGCAAGGAAATTCGAAAATGTCCATATTAAGGACCACCCTAATATATATATATATATATATATACATGTATATGTATGTATGAGTGTGTAATGTGTGTATTTTATAACTAAACAAGTATCCATATAGAAAATTTGTAAACTTTCTTGAAATACATATTGTGAATCACAACCATTCTTGAACAATTGGAGGTTTTACTTTAACATGGACATATAACCTGATTATTTATGTATATTTTTATTTGCATACATTCATATATGCAAACCCTTATGCATATTTTTTATATTTATATACAAATGAATATGTATGCTAATACATTATTTATTTATATTTAATAAGTGTTCAAATTGTTATTACATATAAACTTTTATCGATGAAAATATTACTTCAACACTTTTATCCAGCAAATATTACACAAAACATCTGATGCAACTTGTATCCTAAAAGTTGTCCAATAATACTCTTGAATTGCATTAATAAACAATGAAATTATGGTAAAATTAACTAAAAAATATAAGCCTTTAAATACGAATTAAAGCATAAAATTATATTTTAATACATTAGATGCTTAGACATATATGGCAGTCTAAAACATTTCGATTTGATTCATAATTTTACTATTTATTACTAAAATTTTGTTCGAAAATTTATGCCCATTATGAGCCTACAGAAGTACTGTACAATTTTAAAAAAAGAACAATCGCTAAATGACCCATTTTACATTCAATTATCATCCAAAGGTTAAAAACATAGAAAATGATGTTGGAAATGGAGATAGAAAAAAATTAAGTTTTGTTAAATCCGAGTTTTCCCACGTGCTTGATCAAAGGTAATAAATTTGACCCTTGTTTTAATTTTATTAATGTAGTTTTTTCCCAAATGTACATTTAGCTTTTTTTGTATGAAGCGAGTAGAATCTAAAATCAACGTTTTATAGAATGTTTAAAAGTTATGCACACAGCATTATAAATGTAATTCATCTTCCATGAATGACATTGGTTTAAAAAAAACTTTGTTCCTTTGAGGTCTCTGAAACCTCATGATTAGTGAGATTTTATAAGTCAACTTTATTCTTTATGAAAAAATCAACATTTTTCTTTAACTGCTGGTTTTAACCAAACTGGCGATAATGGTTTGCTGTATTTAATTTTCATTAATGACTCCCATAATTATTAATATATAATATTTTTACTCATCAGGAGCAAAGACATTTTCTTCTTAATTTTATTCTGATTCCTCTCGCTCAAAACAAAAAAAAAATATATTTAAATTACAGTACCGATAATAAATAATGTCACAATGACTTCTATGCTTTTTACTTTTATTTTTACGGGGTATCCCAAAACTCAACGTCAAGTCGAAACGAGGTGATAGAATTGACACATTCCACATTGTTTGAAAATTATGAGTTGTTAAGTGCAACCTAAAGCTTTGGTGATAAACGGTTAATATAGTTAATTTTTACCTCCCCGTAGGGTAAGATAAAGTAATCGCAAAAAATAGAAAATAAAAATTTTATATATCTTTACGTTTCAAAGGTTTCTGAACATTTTGGCATACCTTAGAAAATATGGATGTATGTGTGTATGTGTGAATGTTAGTGTATGTTGTGTAGTTGTGTGTGCGGATACAAATTTTCGTCGACGATTTCGGAAACTTTCGATTCGTATTGATAATGAGACGTGCTGATTATTTTGTGGTAAAGGCAGGTCGAGCCATTTCGAAGATACGGGGCGAAAAGTACCAAAAATGGTAATTGATTTTTGAGAGAACGGAGCGATTTGTATGTTTCAAAAAACATTTTATTTGTACTGACCAAATGAAGAACTGATGAAATGTTTGGGTAGCAGGTCCGGCGGTTTTGGAGATCCAATAAAAAATGCCATTTGACGGACAAAAATGATGATTAGACATATGCACATCAAATTAACACATATTTCAATCACAAATTTTGTTCATTATATGGGTTCCGTACCAATGTTTATCTGTTATACAGCGGCGCCCACGCGCTTCGATGTTTCGTTTCTACGCAGCTAACGTATCGCGATTGCTTCCAAAATGTTTCAAAGTATTAAAAAAATCGATTTTTTCAAAAAGGTCAATTATTTTCAAAAATTTTAAAAATACCAAAAAAAAATTTTTTTTACAGTTCTGAAAGCAAATTGATTATTTTCTAAAAATTCAAATGTTTGGTACGTGAAGTTCCAGCAATTTTGTTTTGCTGGAATTTGTTATTGCATTTGTTATTGCTTTTGTTCATTTAAATTTTGGAATCGTCACCATATAAAAAGCATTTCTATGCTTATAGTGAAAAATAATGACACAATTGCTCCAAGTTTTCAAGAATTAAGACTTTTTGTTAAACTATGAATTTAATCTGTCTACTTTGAGATGCCCTCCTTTAAAGAAAATGTACTAAAGTGTGATAGCAAGTTTCATCAAAAGTTGACGCATTTAATAAGTTAAAATACTTGATAGTAAAATGGTAAAATACTTGAGAGGTTCACAATGAAAAATTTTGAGTGAAATGAAAATCTGAAAATAACAAAGTAAAGGCTAACGTATTTCGCTTACATTTAGTTCAAATATTTCGCTCTCGCACATTGATTTTTTCATTATAAATTTATCAAGTATATTATCATTTTAAAAACCTGATTAAAAGCGCCAGCTTTTGATGAAACTTGCCAACACACTTTGATACAATTTTTTAAGAGATGCGTGTCGAAATCGACCGATCTTAAAAATTTTAAATTCAAGTTCAACAAAGAAGTAATTCTTTAAATATTAGGTCAATTGTGGGTCGATTATTTTGGACAGTGGTTTTGGACAATGTTATTCATTAAATGTTATTCGAAAAATTGTCACAACTTCACCAAAGCTTTGGTTGCCCTTAAAAGCTAATAATTTCTAAACAACGTAATATTTCTTTTTGTTTTCTATTTTTGTCGCTTGACGTTGAGTTCTAGGATACTCTAACATATAAAATTTTATATTTTATGATTAACTAAATATTGAAAATCAATCTTATTTTAGACTCCTGAAATTACATTCAAAACACATTGCGTTGTAACTTAAACATCAATGCCACAATCACAATCTCAATAATACAACATTTACCGATTCGTTCTTATTTTTATTTCATCAGAATCAGAAGATCTTAAATATATTACTATATTTGTAGCATGATTAAAATTGTTTTAAGTGAATTGGTTTTGTCTATGTTTTTACCTTTATAGTTTAGTATTTTAAATCCCATGAAAGTGATTTAATAATGTATTAATTTAATTTAATTTTAATTGCAGAGTTATTTTGTGACAGATTATGATCCCACCATTGAAGATTCATACACAAAGCAATGTGTCATAGACGACATCCCAGCTAAATTGGACAGTAAGTGAAACAGGATTTATTATTATATAAAGATTACTTTTTAATTAATAAAAATAATTATATACAAATTATATTAGATTTAAGACATAGGTAACTTAATAATATAGTAAAACTTAATCGTGTACAAAAAACATTTTAATCGTGTTCTCCAAGTTATCTCTATTTTAAATATATCGTATAAAATTGATTTAGCTGAGACATTACTAATATTATAAAACAAATATGATTCATTAAAATGAACACAAAAAGCCTCAATACCTAAAAATTTAATGTAGATAAAAAAGTTACATAATAAATATAAATACTACTAAAAGCTAAATTCAGTATGTAATATTGGAGCACAACAGCAACTTCAACTTTATTTTGAAATTTTTCGTAGTTTCTTACAGTTGATCTTGCAAAATATTTATCCAACTTAATTTCAACATTAAGTATTTTCTGTTCAAGCTTTTAAGCAAGCAATTTGATCACAATGGCTTATTTATTTTTTGCTCAAAAGGTACAAGTGAATTTTAATATTGATTATTCCTTGTGACTCATATTTACTACACAAATCACAATACACTTTTTTTACATATAATCATCTTTGGACATTAAACATTTGTATCTCAAATATAAATAAACACACAATCACAATTTTATAAATCTACCATCACGCATTCTGATGTTTGTCCAAATGTTTTTCAAAAAATTCTAGTTCAGTACTTAAATCTTTGAGAAGATTTTGCCTGTCGGCTTGCTTCAAGTAACCTAATATAGTCTTCAGCAATTGAGTGTAAACTTCTGCTAAGGCTTGAACATCCGAATGTTTTGTTATATTCAAACACTTAGTGTAAAGTTTGTCTAAATGTCCTCGATCAATTATTACTTTCTGAGAGTCCGTTGGTTTAACCTCCGCCAAAAGATCAGATACATCTAAAAAGTCATCAACAATTTCCATAGATATATTGCTATTATTTGATTGTTTACTAGTATTTGCATTTGAAGCATTGGTTTTGTTGTTAGGATCTGTTACTACCACTTTGGCTTCAGCCTCTCTTGCTCCTGCTTCTTGAATTTGATTTCGGATCATTCTGCGCTTAGCAATTTCTTGACATTCATCTTCAAAGTCTGTATCCATTTCTCCTTTTATTTTAGCATATGCATAGTCTTTTAAAGCAACAGCACAATGTCTTATCTTTTTATCAGCACTGGTCTTATTGGGGTTATATTCTAAAGCATTTGCACAGATTAGATCGATGTCTTGGAGAAATTCTTTGGCAGTTGTATATCGATTTAAATCTATTTTTGCTATCATTGTTTCTAAATCCATAGGTTGCTTAATAACATCTAAGTAATCTTTAACCTCATCTAAGTCTACTGGTTTTGCAAACATCCGAAAAGTGCGCTGTTTACTTAAATGATGGGCAATCTCTCTCAAAAATACACGTAACTCAACTAATTTCTCTTCTTCTTGAGATTCAAATTTTGCTAATTCTTCTGGTGTATAAATTCTAGCAGGAGGTGTGGGTGCTCTGGGTAAAACCTCTACTTTTCTTGTTTTTGGCTTCACTTGAGGAGGTTTCAGTGCCAAATTAACAAACAAAGGTTTGAAGAATTCTTCTCGAGACTGTCTCATTGGATGATTAGTCATTGGTAGAACACATCGTAAATGAGCAGGGAATAATGTTTGTATGCGATCATCTAATTCCTCAAGCATCATATTAGCAGTTGCTAATACAAGAACGGGTGAACATTTAGTTATTATCTGAATTTTTTCTGCAAGTATGGCCTTGGTGGCATCGGAAGCATGTTCCCACAGTAAGTCTAAAGAAGGCAAGTAAAGAATACTAGGCGCTCTACGCATGCATTCATCTAGCATGTGCGACACAGTTTGCTCTTGAGATAATGACAAATCATCAGTACCATGTATTGAGCTGACATCTAAATTGTAAACGCTCAAATGTTCCATGTGATGCAATAACGCAGGAGCCAAATAAGATTGGCCGCAACCTTCCGATTGTCCAAGAATCAGCAAACGCGAATGGAATAAAGCATGATCCTGCCTCAGAACCTGAACTTGTTTTGAAGTATCAGGATCCATATACGGAAAGACTTTTCCCAACCTCTCTACGGCGTCTTTCAAAGCTGCATCCAGGAGAGGTAATAAAAATCGCGGTAAACGTCGTCCATATTTATTTCCCTTTCGAGACCCGGCTGGTATTATTTGAGCTTGAGCTCTGAGGAAATCGACATGTTCGACTTTAACTTTCTCGGTGTCAATGGCTAATTTGAATTTTGACTCGTAAATTTGCGGATAAGTTCTTCGCAGGCTTTGAAGCATAGCTTCGGAACACAGCGCTTCAAGATCAGCGCCGCAGTATCCATCTGTTAGGTCTGAGAGCTGAGATATCATATCATCACCAGGTGCCCCATTTTTCCATTTAGATACATGAATCTTCAAAATAGCCTCACGCTGCGATCTTGCAGGTAGGGGAAAGAATAGCTCTCTATCAAATCTGCCGGGTCTTCTTAGCGCTGGATCTAATGATTCTATACGATTTGTAGCTCCGATAATTATGACATCGCCTCTTGCTTCTAAACCATCCATCAGGGTTAGTAATGTCGAAACAATACTTGAATATACTTGATCTTGTTTCGATGTACGCGCGGGACAAAATCCGTCAATTTCGTCGAAAAATATAATAGATGGTCTCATGAGCTGCGCTTGTTCGAATAACAATCTCAGATGTTTTTCGCTCTCTCCAAACCATTTATTTAATAAATCACCGCCTTTGCGTAAAAAGAAGGACACTTTTTGGCCTGTGTTAGCGGAACATTCACCTGCTAGCGCTCTAGCTAGTAAAGTTTTACCAGTTCCCGGTGGACCGTGAAATAGAACGCCTTTAGGCGGCTTTGTGCCAAATTGCGCAAATACTTCTGGATACAACATTGGCAAAATGACCATCTCTCGTAAGCAACGCACATGAGAATCCAAGCCACCAACTTGTTCAAAGCGGAAGCCATCATCACCAATGCTAAGGGGCTGAATATCAGATAATTTAATATGCGAGGTATCCATATCATTCGCCGGTTTTAGTTTATCTTTATGTTTTTGCTGCTGGAGGCAACAACCGGAGGGCGTATATAGGGAGTTTGAGCTCTATCATCTTCTTCATCGTCATCGTCGTCACTGAGATCTCGAATGCGTTGTCGGGTTGCTCTCAAACATCTTCTACGGCGTTTCGGCTCGGGTTCTGCATTTGACCAAATGTCGTATTTATTGTAATCTCTGTGCGAACGATAGCTGCGCAAAGGTTTTCTTTGACGTAATTCATATATCCTGCCACCTCTAACATCGTCGCTTGAACTCTGTCTCTCACCTTCTTCATCTTCCATCTCGTCCTCCAATTGGGGAGAATCTTTACGGCCTGGTTCGGGTGTGGAAGTTCCATTGGGAAATTGAGATCTAGTATCAGCATTATTATTATAAGAAGCACGGGGGTTCGATTGATCAAGTATATCCATAGATGACGCTTTTTTATTTTGAGAAGTTTCGTCTTTTTGTGAAGATTTATTAGGTGAACTTCTAGACCTAGTTCGAATTCCACCACTATTATTTGCATCATTCTGTTCTTGTTCCGATCTTCTTGTGCTATTTCGTTGTTGACGGACATCATTATTATAATGTCTCGATCGGCGCTCGTAACGAGAATTCCTATAATTTACTACTACTTCAACATCATCATCATCATCATCGTCGTCGTCGTCATCCACTTCTTCATCTTCTACTGCTCTTGAAGAATATCGTCTTAATTGGCCAATTTTCGGCGAAATAATATCGCGATAATTGGTATTAGTTCTAGGTCGCAGATTTTTTCTAACTGCTCCATTTACACGCGAATGTTGTTGAACTCTGCGAGAAATACGATCGCTGTTTCGACGCGCGTAATCGGATGAGTCACTCTCAAAATCTAGCACATCCCTGCGGCGCTTTCTAGACCTGCCTAAAGCCCGTTGGTCATCGCTATCTTCCGACATTTTGCCGTCGTCCGCTCCGTCTGCACCTCCTCCACCCCTCCTTGCGCTGCTGAAGCGCAAACTCTTCCTTAGTATACCCAGCTTTGCAATTTACTGACAGTGGATAAAAAAATTATTGCCCAACTATCGATTGTTGAAGGCCGAACTTTCTTCAATATTTCATCCCTGTGATAGACAAGAGAATGAAAAAATATGACACTTTCCTTTTAGAGTAATGTAATATATATAACTGTGTAATACTTCTAGAACTTCATATAGAATTCAGTATAATATTTTCAGTCATTGTCTGCAACTGTCTGTAGATTAATTATCTTGGCTTCGCATCTTAATGATAGTAATGCAGTAACCAACAGAACTATAAACTTATTTCTTGCTTTTATTAAAAAATATAATTTTAGGATAATTTAATAAAACTTTAATCTTCTAACCTCTTGGTATTTTTTATAAAATCGGCATTTGGTATAACAAAATTGTATATAGCTTTAAGATTATTTTTTCTATTTAAGTCCTGGATACTGCCGGTCAAGAAGAATTCAGTGCAATGAGAGAGCAATACATGAGAAGTGGTGAAGGATTTTTGCTCGTGTACGCAGTGACGGATAGGGCTAGTTTCGACGAGATGTACAAATTTCACAGACAAATCTTACGTGTCAAAGACAGAGACGAATTTCCAATGCTGATGGTCGGCAACAAAGCAGATCTCGAGACGTCTCGCGTGGTAAGTCAAGTCGACCCAGCGTATTTTTGAAGAACCTATATAGAAAAAAACAAAAGCATTAAATTTTCTATTATAAAGGTGACAAAAACTATACATCATAATAATTGATCATTTTTGACAATCGTTGTACCGTCTGTACGTTGTAAAAAAAATTGCAGGGACGTAAATCATTAATGGCGTTAATGAAAGACCAAAGAGCAATTTTGAGTCATCACTGACTAATTTATAGAGGTTAATTTAATCGTGGTAAATACCAAGCGATTGCAAATGTTTATATTTTTCCCTCGATATCAAGAGATATTATAAATGCTTTGTTTTTATTCAAAATATTTTTATTTCATCTCATGAAAGAGAATAAATAATGAATAAATACGCTGGTCTTAACCCTTTTAGCTACGAGTGTTTCTTGCAGGATTGACGCTGCTGAACGGAACGGCGAGTTGCTCAGTATAGTCCAGGGGGTATTCTACTGTAGAGTCATGAATTTCGCCCGGTTTTTGAAGCGCTGTATAAAGGAAACAAATAATATTTTTCTATCGATTTTTTTATCATTTGTTTATTGATATTTTATTATTACATAAAAAATTATTAAAAAAAATTAAAATTCACAAAGTTATGAGCAGTCAAAGTGGGGGTTCCCAAAAAAAGAGGGTGTCCTGGCGTACATGATTCCAACCCTCCTGGTGATTTGAAACATAAAAAATAGATGGATTCTTAATTATTATAGATGCCGCTATCGTATGAACCTTGGATAAGTTAAAAAAAAATTTTTTGTTTGAATGGCGGCAGTTTGAAAAAAAATTTTTTTTCCTGTTTTTTTAACATTTCCGAATTTTTTAAAATACTAAATGAAAAGTTATAGTTTTGGGCAAGGTCCATACGATAAAGCGATGTATAGAGAAGATTCTCTCCAAATTTGAAGTAAATCGGTTCATTAGAACTCATCCTTACCGCCAGCTCGAAAAAAGTAGTTCCGAGAAAAACGCGTTCAAAGTTTTGAGACAAGTCGGACCCGAACCGAGGCCACGTCACTAAAACGGCTATAACTCAGGAAATAATAGTAATTTTGAAAAATCCTTTAATGACATATTTTTGAATAACTAAACTGAAAATATGAAAAAAAAATTTTTCGGTTTTTTCAAAATTCTATAGTAGAATTCACCCTTAAGCTTAAATTAGGTAAAAATCTCGGAATTCGAGATCCCCAGCTGTAAGTTTGTAAATACTTATATTGACGCCCTAAAGTTGTCTCAAAACCTACATATGGTAGGGTGTCAATACCATATGTAGGTTTTGAGACAACTTTAGGATGTCAATATACAAGTATTTACTGACTTACAACTGGGTATCTCTAATTCCGAGGTGAACTTGCTATTATGGCTGGATTAGTAGCGCTACTGAACGGATCGAGCAAATCAATATATTTAAATTTCTATCATTATCAATGAAGATGCATTCAAAAATGAAAAATTACACTTTTAATAACTGAACATTATGATAAAAAATACAATTATTAACAGTTTAACTCATAGTAACATTTCTTGAAGCAAAAGTCGATGCACAACATGCCTTCTATAGACGACATCCGTATACACAGGTAGTCATGTGAATGTCGTCTATAGACGACGCTCGTAGCAAAAGGGTTAAGCATAAATTTAATAAACCGTATACATCTCAATTTAATAAACTGTAGCAAATTGAACTAATCATTATACGTCAGGAATTCAAATTCGTCATAAAACATAACTCTTTGACTTTAAACAAATAATATTATTGAACAAAAATACAAACAATTTCACAATAACAGATCGCAGCATGGGATAATATTTAATTTAAATTGCTAGGCGAGCAAATGCATTAATACCGTGGTTTCCAACCTGTGGGACGGGATGCCTCAAAGGTTTGTTACAAAGGGTCGTACAGTTTCCAAAATACTGTTTTCGAATAATAAATGATTATTATTATGTATATTTTTACATATTAATGTATATTAATAAGCAGTCTGATAATTAAATTGTATCAGTCGAAAATTGTAAAATTATATTGTTTATATATTATATTGGAAAAGGTCGTTTTATTGGAAAAGTTTTGTACAAAAATCTATCTCAAAAATTGGATAGAATTATATGTTACCTTGTCATAAGGTCGATGACTGATTTTAATGACTTAAAAGCGGTTTAAATTTCGTTTTGTAGTGACAGTTTGAAATGCTGTGTTTTAAATTGTCATTGTGACATATATAAGCCGAATAATATACTAATATATTTTTCACTATATAACCCTTTCCACTCGGATGCGTTACTCCGGCGGCAAAGTACGTATTGATTCTGCAATTCGCGACTGGTATACCAGCGTAAATATCAGTAAAAAAATTATAGCAAAATTAAATAAGCGATTTTTATACATTTGTTCAGAAATTGAAAAAAAATGTTTATATTTTAACCTAACTTCATAGTATACTCATTTTGATTGTTACAGCATAACTTCCTTTGATGACTTGAATCAAAGTTCTCGCAATTTAAAACCTTAAACAAATTGGGGGCCAATTCTCCGGTAAAATAGACCATAACATAGCGTTGTTATGGCAACGTTATGTTATGCTCCTTACTTAGCACCCTTGGTACTGAAACTGCCAAAATTCTATGTATTTGCTGTGCAATCAGGCGTTTTACACATAAAACTAAACTTCGTGCATGTGTTATAAATGCACATCAGGAAGATGTTACGATAATATTCTTTTTTTGACAATTGTGTGTCTTCTAGGTTGGGCTTTATATCTAAAACGTCTGACTGCACAGCAAATGCATAGCATTATGACAATTTTTAATACCAAGAAAGGAACGTTTCCAGATTTTACCTGAGAACTGGCCGATTTATACTAATTTTCCGGAGAAATTGAATTTTGAATATTATCAAAATATATCTATTTTTTTAACATAATAATAAATACCTATATAATTTAGTACACATGGGTTGCAAAAATCGAAAAGTTATTGATTTTTTTTCCTCCAGGTGTCTGTAGAAGAAGCGCAAAATCTGTCAAGACAATTAAAAATACCTTACATCGAATGTAGCGCTAAATTGAGATGAATGTTGACCAATCCTTCCATGAACTAGTTAGAATTGTCAGAAGATTTCAATTATCAGAAAGACAGATACCAATTAAATCCAATTATAAGGATAAAAATAAGAAAAAATGCTGCATCTTGTAAACTAGTTAATAACAATACTTATATGAATAAGCATGGATCATATTCAATACGACCATATTTTTGTAAGTATTTTTGGAGACAAAATATAACATTTTTGAGTTG
>NW_020539724.1:24862117-24899808 GCF_003426905.1 Ctenocephalides felis | reverse complement strand
TGTATATTTTTATTTGCATACATTCATATGTGCAAACCCTTATGCATATTTTTATATTTATATACAAATGAATAGGTATGCTAATACATTATTTATTTATATTAATAAGTGTTCAAATTGTTATTACATATAAACTTTATCGATGAAAATATTACTTTCAACATTTTTCAGCAAATATTACACAAAAATCTGATGCAACTTGTATCCTAAGTTGTCCAATAATACTCTTGAATTGCGTTATTAAATAATGAAAATATGGTAAAATTAATAAAAAAATATAAGCCCTTAAATGAGAATTAAAGCATAAAATTATATTTTTATATATTAGATGCTTAGACATATATGGCAGTCTAAAACGTTTCGATTTGATTCATAATTTACTATTTGTTACTAAAATTTTGTTCGAAAATTTATGCCCATTATGAGCCTACAGAAGTACTGTACAATTTTAAAAAAAGAACAATCGCTAGATGACCCATTTTACATTCAATTATTATCCAAAGGTTAAAAACAGAGAAAATGATGTTGGAAATGGAGATAGAAAAAAATTAAGTTTTGTTAAATCCGAGTTTTCCCACGTGCTTGATCAAAGGTAATAAATTTGACCCTTGTTTTAATTTTATTAATGTAGTTTTTTCCCAAATGTACATTTAGCTTTTTTTGTATGAAGCGAGTAGAATCTAAAATCAACGTTTTATAGAATGTTTAAAAGTTATGCACACAGCATTATAAATGTAATTCATCTTCCATGATGACAGGTTTAAAAAAACCTTTGATCCTTTGAGGTCTCTGAAACCTCATGATTAGTGAGATTTTATAAGCAACTTTATTCTTTATGAAAAAATCAACATTTTTCTTTAACTGCTGGTTTTAACCAAACTGGCGATAATGGTTACTGTATTTAATTTTCATTAATGACTTCCATAATTATTAATATATAATATTTTTACTGATCAGGAGCAAAGACATTTGCTTCTTAATTTTATTCTGATTTCTCTCGCTCAAAACAAAAAAAAAATATATTTAAATTACAGTACCGATAATAAATAATGTCACAATGACTTCTATGCTTTTTACTTCTATTTTTACGGGGTATCCCAAAACTCAACGTCAAGTCGAAACGAGGTGATAGAATTGACACATTCCACATTGTTTGAAAATTATGAGTTGTTAAGTGCAACCTAAAGCTTTGGTGATAAACGGTTAATATGGTTAATTTTTACCTCCCCGTAGGGTAAGATAAAGTAATCGCAAAAAATAGAAAATAAAAATTTTATATATCTTTACGTTTCAAAGGTTTCTGAACATTTTGGCATACCTTAGAAAATATGGATGTATGTGTGTATGTGTGAATGTTAGTGTATGTTGTGTAGTTGTGTGTGCGGATACAAATTTTCGTCGACGATTTCGGAAACTTTCGATTCGTATTGATAATGAGACGTGCTGATTATTTTGTGGTAAAGGCAGGTCGAGCCATTTCGAAGATACGGGGCGAAAAGTACCAAAAATGGTAATTGATTTTTTGAGAGAACGGAGCGATTTGTATGTTTCAAAAAACATTTTATTCGTACTGACCAAATGAAGAACTGATGAAATGTTTGGGTAGCAGGTCCGGCGGTTTTGGAGATCCAATAAAAAATGCCATTTGACGGACAAAATGATGATTAGACATATGCACATCAAATTAACACATATTTCAATCACAAATTTTGTTCATTATATGGGTTCCGTACCAATGTTTATCTGTTATACAGCGGCGCCCACGCGCTTCGATATTTCGTTTTTACGCAGCTAACGAATCGCGATTGCTTCCAAAATATTTCAAAGTATTAAAAAAATCGATTTTTTCAAAAAGGTCAATTATTTTCAAAAATTTTAAAAATACCAAAAAAAATTTTTTTACAGTTCTGAAAGCAAATTGATTATTTTTTAAAAATTCAAATGTTTGGTACGTGAAGTTCCAGCAATTTTGTTTTGCTGGAATTTGTTATTGCATTTGTTATTGCTTTTGTTCATTTAAATTTTGGAATCGTCACCATATAAAAAGCATTTCTATGCTTATAGTGAAAAATAATGACACAATTGCTCCAAGTTTTCAAGAATTAAGACTTTTTGTTAAACTATGAATTTAATCTGTCTACTTTGAGATGCCCTCCTTTAAAGAAAATGTACTAAAGTGTGATAGCAAGTTTCATCAAAAGTTGACGCATTTAATAAGTTAAAATACTTGATAGTAAAATGGTAAAATACTTGAGAGGTTCACAATGAAAAATTTTGAGTGAAATGAAAATCTGAAAATAACAAAGTAAAGGCTAACGTATTTCGCTTACATTTAGTTCAAATATTTCGCTCTCGCACATTGATTTTTTCATTATAAATTTATCAAGTATATTATCATTTTAAAAACCTGATTAAAAGCGCCAGCTTTTGATGAAACTTGCCAACACACTTTGATACAATTTTTTTAAGAGATGCGTGTCGAAATCGACCGATCTTAAAAATTTTAAATTCAAGTTCAACAAAGAAGTAATTCTTTAAATATTAGGTCAATTGTGGGTCGATTATTTTGGACAGTGGTTTTGGACAATGTTATTCATTAAATGTTATTCGAAAAATTGTCACAACTTCACCAAAGCTTTGGTTGCCCTTAAAAGCTAATAATTTCTAAACAACGTAAATTTCTTTTTGTTTTCTATTTTTGTCGCTTGACGTTGAGTTCTAGGATACTCTAACATATAAAATTTTATATTTTATGATTAACTAAATATTGAAAATCAATCTTATTTTAGACTCCTGAAATTACATTCAAAACACATTGCGTTGTAACTTAAACATCAATGCCACAATCACAATCTCAATAATACAACATTTACCGATTCGTTCTTATTTTTATTTCATCAGAATCAGAAGATCTTAAATATATTACTATATTTGTAGCATGATTAAAATTGTTTTAAGTGAATTGGTTTTGTCTATGTTTTTACCTTTATAGTTTAGTATTTTAAATCCCATGAAAGTGATTTAATAATGTATTAATTTAATTTAATTTTAATTGCAGAGTTATTTTGTGACAGATTATGATCCCACCATTGAAGATTCATACACAAAGCAATGTGTCATAGACGACATCCCAGCTAAATTGGACAGTAAGTGAAACAGGATTTATTATTATATAAAGATTACTTTTTAATTAATAAAAATAATTATATACAAATTATATTAGATTTAAGACATAGGTAACTTAATAATATAGTAAAACTTAATCGTGTACAAAAAACATTTTAATCGTGTTCTCCAAGTTATCTCTATTTTAAATATATCGTATAAAATTGATTTAGCTGAGACATTACTAATATTATAAAACAAATATGATTCATTAAAATGAACACAAAAAGCCTCAATACCTAAAAAATTTAATGTAGATAAAAAAGTTACATAATAAATATAAATACTACTAAAAGCTAAATTCAGTATGTAATATTGGAGCACAACAGCAACTTCAACTTTATTTTGAAATTTTTCGTAGTTTCTTACAGTTGATCTTGCAAAATATTTATCCAACTTAATTTCAACATTAAGTATTTTCTGTTCAAGCTTTTAAGCAAGCAATTTGATCACAATGGCTTATTTATTTTTTGCTCAAAAGGTACAAGTGAATTTTAATATTGATTATTCCTTGTGACTCATATTTACTACACAAATCACAATACACTTTTTTTTACATATAATCATCTTTGGACATTAAACATTTGTATCTCAAATATAAATAAACACACAATCACAATTTTATAAATCTACCATCACGCATTCTGATGTTTGTCCAAATGTTTTTCAAAAAATTCTAGTTCAGTACTTAAATCTTTGAGAAGATTTTGCCTGTCGGCTTGCTTCAAGTAACCTAATATAGTCTTCAGCAATTGAGTGTAAACTTCTGCTAAGGCTTGAACATCCGAATGTTTTGTTATATTCAAACACTTAGTGTAAAGTTTGTCTAAATGTCCTCGATCAATTATTACTTTCTGAGAGTCCGTTGGTTTAACCTCCGCCAAAAGATCAGATACATCTAAAAAAGTCATCAACAATTTCCATAGATATATTGCTATTATTTGATTGTTTACTAGTATTTGCATTTGAAGCATTGGTTTTGTTGTTAGGATCTGTTACTACCACTTTGGCTTCAGCCTCTCTTGCTCCTGCTTCTTGAATTTGATTTCGGATCATTCTGCGCTTAGCAATTTCTTGACATTCATCTTCAAAGTCTGTATCCATTTCTCCTTTTATTTTAGCATATGCATAGTCTTTTAAAGCAACAGCACAATGTCTTATCTTTTTATCAGCACTGGTCTTATTGGGGTTATATTCTAAAGCATTTGCACAGATTAGATCGATGTCTTGGAGAAATTCTTTGGCAGTTGTATATCGATTTAAATCTATTTTTGCTATCATTGTTTCTAAATCCATAGGTTGCTTAATAACATCTAAGTAATCTTTAACCTCATCTAAGTCTACTGGTTTTGCAAACATCCGAAAAGTGCGCTGTTTACTTAAATGATGGGCAATCTCTCTCAAAAATACACGTAACTCAACTAATTTCTCTTCTTCTTGAGATTCAAATTTTGCTAATTCTTCTGGTGTATAAATTCTAGCAGGAGGTGTGGGTGCTCTGGGTAAAACCTCTACTTTTCTTGTTTTTGGCTTCACTTGAGGAGGTTTCAGTGCCAAATTAACAAACAAAGGTTTGAAGAATTCTTCTCGAGACTGTCTCATTGGATGATTAGTCATTGGTAGAACACATCGTAAATGAGCAGGGAATAATGTTTGTATGCGATCATCTAATTCCTCAAGCATCATATTAGCAGTTGCTAATACAAGAACGGGTGAACATTTAGTTATTATCTGAATTTTTTCTGCAAGTATGGCCTTGGTGGCATCGGAAGCATGTTCCCACAGTAAGTCTAAAGAAGGCAAGTAAAGAATACTAGGCGCTCTACGCATGCATTCATCTAGCATGTGCGACACAGTTTGCTCTTGAGATAATGACAAATCATCAGTACCATGTATTGAGCTGACATCTAAATTGTAAACGCTCAAATGTTCCATGTGATGCAATAACGCAGGAGCCAAATAAGATTGGCCGCAACCTTCCGATTGTCCAAGAATCAGCAAACGCGAATGGAATAAAGCATGATCCTGCCTCAGAACCTGAACTTGTTTTGAAGTATCAGGATCCATATACGGAAAGACTTTTCCCAACCTCTCTACGGCGTCTTTCAAAGCTGCATCCAGGAGAGGTAATAAAAATCGCGGTAAACGTCGTCCATATTTATTTCCCTTTCGAGACCCGGCTGGTATTATTTGAGCTTGAGCTCTGAGGAAATCGACATGTTCGACTTTAACTTTCTCGGTGTCAATGGCTAATTTGAATTTTGACTCGTAAATTTGCGGATAAGTTCTTCGCAGGCTTTGAAGCATAGCTTCGGAACACAGCGCTTCAAGATCAGCGCCGCAGTATCCATCTGTTAGGTCTGAGAGCTGAGATATCATATCATCACCAGGTGCCCCATTTTTCCATTTAGATACATGAATCTTCAAAATAGCCTCACGCTGCGATCTTGCAGGTAGGGGAAAGAATAGCTCTCTATCAAATCTGCCGGGTCTTCTTAGCGCTGGATCTAATGATTCTATACGATTTGTAGCTCCGATAATTATGACATCGCCTCTTGCTTCTAAACCATCCATCAGGGTTAGTAATGTCGAAACAATACTTGAATATACTTGATCTTGTTTCGATGTACGCGCGGGACAAAATCCGTCAATTTCGTCGAAAAATATAATAGATGGTCTCATGAGCTGCGCTTGTTCGAATAACAATCTCAGATGTTTTTCGCTCTCTCCAAACCATTTATTTAATAAATCACCGCCTTTGCGTAAAAAGAAGGACACTTTTTGGCCTGTGTTAGCGGAACATTCACCTGCTAGCGCTCTAGCTAGTAAAGTTTTACCAGTTCCCGGTGGACCGTGAAATAGAACGCCTTTAGGCGGCTTTGTGCCAAATTGCGCAAATACTTCTGGATACAACATTGGCAAAATGACCATCTCTCGTAAGCAACGCACATGAGAATCCAAGCCACCAACTTGTTCAAAGCGGAAGCCATCATCACCAATGCTAAGGGGCTGAATATCAGATAATTTAATATGCGAGGTATCCATATCATTCGCCGGTTTTAGTTTATCTTTATGTTTTGCTGGGCTGGAACAAGCAACCGGAGGGCGTATATAGGGAGTTTGAGCTCTATCATCTTCTTCATCGTCATCGTCGTCACTGAGATCTCGAATGCGTTGTCGGGTTGCTCTCAAACATCTTCTACGGCGTTTCGGCTCGGGTTCTGCATTTGACCAAATGTCGTATTTATTGTAATCTCTGTGCGAACGATAGCTGCGCAAAGGTTTTCTTTGACGTAATTCATATATCCTGCCACCTCTAACATCGTCGCTTGAACTCTGTCTCTCACCTTCTTCATCTTCCATCTCGTCCTCCAATTGGGGAGAATCTTTACGGCCTGGTTCGGGTGTGGAAGTTCCATTGGGAAATTGAGATCTAGTATCAGCATTATTATTATAAGAAGCACGGGGGTTCGATTGATCAAGTATATCCATAGATGACGCTTTTTTATTTTGAGAAGTTTCGTCTTTTTGTGAAGATTTATTAGGTGAACTTCTAGACCTAGTTCGAATTCCACCACTATTATTTGCATCATTCTGTTCTTGTTCCGATCTTCTTGTGCTATTTCGTTGTTGACGGACATCATTATTATAATGTCTCGATCGGCGCTCGTAACGAGAATTCCTATAATTTACTACTACTTCAACATCATCATCATCATCATCGTCGTCGTCGTCATCCACTTCTTCATCTTCTACTGCTCTTGAAGAATATCGTCTTAATTGGCCAATTTTCGGCGAAATAATATCGCGATAATTGGTATTAGTTCTAGGTCGCAGATTTTTTCTAACTGCTCCATTTACACGCGAATGTTGTTGAACTCTGCGAGAAATACGATCGCTGTTTCGACGCGCGTAATCGGATGAGTCACTCTCAAAATCTAGCACATCCCTGCGGCGCTTTCTAGACCTGCCTAAAGCCCGTTGGTCATCGCTATCTTCCGACATTTTGCCGTCGTCCGCTCCGTCTGCACCTCCTCCACCCCTCCTTGCGCTGCTGAAGCGCAAACTCTTCCTTAGTATACCCAGCTTTGCAATTTACTGACAGTGGATAAAAAAATTATTGCCCAACTATCGATTGTTGAAGGCCGAACTTTCTTCAATATTTCATCCCTGTGATAGACAAGAGAATGAAAAAATATGACACTTTCCTTTTAGAGTAATGTAATATATATAACTGTGTAATACTTCTAGAACTTCATATAGAATTCAGTATAATATTTTCAGTCATTGTCTGCAACTGTCTGTAGATTAATTATCTTGGCTTCGCATCTTAATGATAGTAATGCAGTAACCAACAGAACTATAAACTTATTTCTTGCTTTTATTAAAAAATATAATTTTAGGATAATTTAATAAAACTTTAATCTTCTAACCTCTTGGGTATTTTTTATAAAATCGGCATTTGGTATAACAAAATTGTATATAGCTTTAAGATTATTTTTTCTATTTAAGTCCTGGATACTGCCGGTCAAGAAGAATTCAGTGCAATGAGAGAGCAATACATGAGAAGTGGTGAAGGATTTTTGCTCGTGTACGCAGTGACGGATAGGGCTAGTTTCGACGAGATGTACAAATTTCACAGACAAATCTTACGTGTCAAAGACAGAGACGAATTTCCAATGCTGATGGTCGGCAACAAAGCAGATCTCGAGACGTCTCGCGTGGTAAGTCAAGTCGACCCAGCGTATTTTTGAAGAACCTATATAGAAAAAAACAAAAGCATTAAATTTTCTATTATAAAGGTGACAAAAACTATACATCATAATAATTGATCATTTTTGACAATCGTTGTACCGTCTGTACGTTGTAAAAAAAAATTGCAGGGACGTAAATCATTAATGGCGTTAATGAAAGACCAAAGAGCAATTTTGAGTCATCACTGACTAATTTTATAGAGGTTAATTTAATCGTGGTAAATACCAAGCGATTGCAAATGTTTATATTTTTCCCTCGATATCAAGAGATATTATAAATGCTTTGTTTTTATTCAAAATATTTTATTTTCATCTCATGAAAGAGAATAAATAATGAATAAATACGCTGGTCTTAACCCTTTTAGCTACGAGTGTTTCTTGCAGGATTGACGCTGCTGAACGGAACGGCGAGTTGCTCAGTATAGTCCAGGGGGTATTCTACTGTAGAGTCATGAATTTCGCCCGGTTTTTGAAGCGCTGTATAAAGGAAACAAATAATATTTTTTCTATCGATTTTTTTATCATTTGTTTATTGATATTTTATTATTACATAAAAAAATTATTAAAAAAAATTAAAATTCACAAAGTTATGAGCAGTCAAAGTGGGGGTTCCCAAAAAAAGAGGGTGTCCTGGCGTACATGATTCCAACCCTCCTGGTGATTTGAAACATAAAAAATAGATGGATTCTTAATTATTATAGATGCCGCTATCGTATGAACCTTGGATAAGTTAAAAAAAATTTTTTGTTTGAATGGCGGCAGTTTGAAAAAAAAAATTTTTTTTCCTGTTTTTTTAACATTTCCGAATTTTTTAAAAATACTAAATGAAAAGTTATAGTTTTGGGCAAGGTCCATACGATAAAGCGATGTATAGAGAAGATTCTCTCCAAATTTGAAGTAAATCGGTTCATTAGAACTCATCCTTACCGCCAGCTCGAAAAAAGTAGTTCCGAGAAAAACGCGTTCAAAGTTTTGAGACAAGTCGGACCCGAACCGAGGCCACGTCACTAAAACGGCTATAACTCAGGAAATAATAGTAATTTTGAAAAATCCTTTTAATGACATATTTTTGAATAACTAAACTTTGAAAATATGAAAAAAAAAATTTTTCGGTTTTTTCAAAATTCTATAGTAGAATTCACCCTTAAGCTTAAATTAGGTAAAAATCTCGGAATTCGAGATCCCCAGCTGTAAGTTTGTAAATACTTGTATATTGACGCCCTAAAGTTGTCTCAAAACCTACATATGGTAGGGTGTCAATACCATATGTAGGTTTTGAGACAACTTTAGGATGTCAATATACAAGTATTTACTGACTTACAACTGGGTATCTCTAATTCCGAGGTGAACTTGCTATTATGGCTGGATTAGTAGCGCTACTGAACGGATCGAGCAAATCAATATATTTAAAAATTTCTATCATTATCAATGAAGATGCATTCAAAAATGAAAAATTACACTTTTAATAACTGAACATTATGATAAAAAATACAATTATTAACAGTTTAACTCATAGTAACATTTCTTGAAGCAAAAGTCGATGCACAACATGCCTTCTATAGACGACATCCGTATACACAGGTAGTCATGTGAATGTCGTCTATAGACGACGCTCGTAGCAAAAGGGTTAAGCATAAAATTTAATAAACCGTATACATCTCAATTTAATAAACTGTAGCAAATTGAACTAATCATTATACGTCAGGAATTCAAATTCGTCATAAAACATAACTCTTTGACTTTTAAACAAATAATATTATTGAACAAAAATACAAACAATTTCACAATAACAGATCGCAGCATGGGATAATATTTAATTTAAATTGCTAGGCGAGCAAATGCATTAATACCGTGGTTTCCAACCTGTGGGACGGGATGCCTCAAAGGTTTGTTACAAAGGGTCGTACAGTTTCCAAAATACTGTTTTCGAATAATAAATGATTATTATTTATGTATATTTTTACATATTAATGTATATTAATAAGCAGTCTGATAATTAAATTGTATCAGTCGAAAATTGTAAAATTATATTGTTTATATTATTATATTGGAAAAGGTCGTTTTATTGGAAAAGTTTTGTACAAAAATCTATCTCAAAAAATTGGATAGAATTATATGTTACCTTGTCATAAAGGTCGATGACTGATTTTAATGACTTAAAAGCGGTTTAAATTTCGTTTTGTAGTGACAGTTTGAAATGCTGTTGTTTTAAAATTGTCATTGTGACATATATAAGCCGAATAATATACTAATATATTTTTCACTATATAACCCTTTCCACTCGGATGCCGTTACTCCGGCGGCAAAGTACGTATTGATTCTGCAATTCGCGACTGGTATACCAGCGTAAATATCAGTAAAAATTATAGCAAAATTAAATAAGCGATTTTTATACATTTGTTCAGAAATTGAAAAAATGTTTATATTTTAACCTAACTTCATAGTATACTCATTTTGATTGTTACAGCATAACTTCCTTTGATGACTTGAATCAAAGTTCTCGCAATTTAAAACCTTAAACAAATTGGGGGCCAATTCTCCGGTAAAATAGACCATAACATAGCGTTGTTATGGCAACGTTATGTTATGCTCCTTACTTAGCACCCTTGGTACTGAAAACTGCCAAAATTCTATGTATTTGCTGTGCAATCAGGCGTTTTACACATAAAACTAAACTTCGTGCATGTGTTATAAATGCACATCAGGAAGATGTTACGATAATATTCTTTTTTTTGACAATTGTGTGTCTTCTAGGTTGGGCTTTATATCTAAAACGTCTGACTGCACAGCAAATGCATAGCATTATGACAATTTTTAATACCAAGAAAGGAACGTTTCCAGATTTTACCTGAGAACTGGCCGATTTATACTAATTTTCCGGAGAAATTGAATTTTGAATATTATCAAAATATATCTATTTTTTTAACATTAATAATAAATACCTATATAATTTATGTACACATGGGTTGCAAAAATCGAAAAGTTATTGATTTTTTTTCCTCTAGGTGTCTGTAGAAGAAGCGCAAAATCTGTCAAGACAATTAAAAATACCTTACATCGAATGTAGCGCTAAATTGAGAATGAATGTTGACCAATCCTTCCATGAACTAGTTAGAATTGTCAGAAGATTTCAATTATCAGAAAGACAGATACCAATTAAATCCAATTATAAGGATAAAAATAAGAAAAAATGCTGCATCTTGTAAACTAGTTAATGACAATACTTATATGAATAAGCATGGATCATATTCAATACGACCATATTTTTTGTAAGTATTTTTGGAGACAAAATATTAACATTTTTGAGTTGGATCAAAAAGAACTCAATATTTCTCTGAATATTTTTTGATTGAAGTTTTCAAACAACATAATTCAATACAGAATCTAAAATTAAATAAGAACGCACACACATAATTACTGTGATTGGAAAATGCCTTCTTAGGAAGAATATATATCAAAGTATAATTAATTTAAAGTTATATAAATTTATATAAATTAATATATGTAGTTAATATATTATATGAGTATGAAAAAAGAATTTCAGGAACATTGCAGATTTACATTACTAAATTTTGTTTTCTACAAAAAAATATTAGCATCACACATCGAAAAGTTGTAACTTCCAATTATTTATTTATTGTTCGATATTTGAAGGAAATGCCAAAATAAGCCTATGTAAAGTACCTAATCAAACATATTTTTGAGATATGTGACATATGTTTATAAAATAAAACTGCAACTTCCATATATTTAGCTTAGTAACTAATGTAAAGCAGCTTTAATTAAGCAATTCTAACGACGTATTTACATGAAAATCCATTTAAAATTTGAATAATAATATATGTATATTCGTATTATTGCAAGAACTTGTGTTAATATATAAAAAAAATATTGATTATAAAAATGATAAGAAATAAATTACTTATATCCAAAATGCTATAGTTTAAGATAATAATTAAATGTTGCTTTATAAATTGTAAGGTGCTCTAGATATATATATATATATATATATATATATATATATATATATATATATATATAATATATATAATTATGTATATAATATTCAATATGTAAACTAAACATATATATAATATAAATAACAATGACAAAAATAACTCAATTGCACAAATGTAACTGCCATTTATGTGTTTTAATAATAGAGTTTTTAATGAATGTTTAAACTAAACTAAATGTATTGCGTAATAAATAAATATTCAAATAATTATAATGTAAAATAATAAAATGTATTTGTATATTTGGTTTATTATGAAATAAACTACTAAAAAGAGAACAACTTATTTATCCAAATGTAGAATCTTTAATAAATATTTGAGTTGTTTTTGGTGGTGTTCGATGAGTCAATTTTTCAGCAACAATTAGCAGTATCAATTGAAAATTGGAAATTAAAAAAGGCTTTTAGAGTGGAGATAAAGCTTTTTGTATCAAAGATTTGTTTCAAGGTTCTAAGAAGAATGGAAAAGAATGTACAGTGCAAAAAAGAATGACATCCTTAATATAATTAGAATGACACTAAAAAACTAAATTTAAAAAAAAACAGTTGAAGAATTAACTATATAATATAACACAATCCAAGAAAATAGTAAATGAACATTTATACAAAATAAATGAACGAAATATAAATATTTCATTAAAATATTGTGAATTATTTAGGAAAGGAATGCATTGAGATAGGATGCACTTCATGAGGTAAAGAAATGCCATTATTTTATAAATAATAATTCGAATCCACTTTGATACCAGGATGATTATTTACGGTCATAGCTTACGGTGTATATTTTTAATCATAATGAAATAAAATGTAATTACAAAGAAAAGAAACTTATATTTGAGCACAATACATTTTTAACAAACAAGGTAATAATACAAAAGCATTGAATACATTAAAGTTTTCAAGATGAAAGCAGAAGGTCATTTCTTCTGGAAGATCAGAGCTACAATTGTATAACGCTTATACAATACTGTAAAATATAAACTTACCAAATCAAAATCATAACAGCCATGTAAAAAATCTACAGGTGATCATTTTGCAATAACTAGAAACTTCTCAAACATCTGAAAACGATAAGAAATACAAAATTAATTGCATTATTTATGAAACTACAACATTTATGAATCCAGTAACAAATTATTTAATATTTGAATGTTTTAAATATTTAATATTATTAAATGTATTGTAACAAATTGAAATAGAATGTTGTATTGCTTTAAACATTTTATAGTCCATGAAACAAAACTATCAAAATAATAAACAAACCGCTGTGGGAATTTAACACTTGTGTATATTACAACAGAAATTTTATTTAATAAACAACAGCATCAAAACATGCATTATGACAAACAATTATAAAACAGGATTGTACTTTTATGTATAGATTTTTTAATTATATTACTGCAAGCATTAGCAATTTCAAAATATGATTACAGTAAGAAATTTATTCAGAAAAAATAAGGAAAACATTAAGTAGGTGATGCATGAAATAATCCTCAAAATCTGCATTTTACAATATTCCAAGCAAATATTGGTGTCTAAAATTTATATGTGTAAAATGTATTAAAGATTGATAATGAAAACCGAGAAAATTTTAAGTAACCTACATTTATAATTGGTTTTCAATATATGGAACATTTAAGAAAAAGTGTTGCAAATGTACAAGTAGCAATATAAATTTCTGTGTAATATTTAGTTTAGTCGGTGACTACGCAGGATTATGGGACACTATTATAAAACATTGTATTTTCATGTACATTTTTTTATTTATATTACTGCAAACATTAGTAATATCCAAATATCATTATTTATTCAGTAGCTCAATGGACTGATTAATAGTTAAAAATAAAAATAGTGAATGGGCGTTGCATGAGCCAATCTATAGAATTTGCATTTTTACATCATTCACACAAAATGTCTGTTTCTAAAATTTATATGTGTAAAATATATTGATATTGATAATGATAAATGATACATTTTTCAATATATGGAGCATTCAATGAAAAGTGTAGTAAATGTAGAAGTTGCAATATAAACTTTGTGAAATATTTAGTTTAGTCGATGTATAAGTATGCATTATAACAAACAATTATAAAACAGGCTTGTAGTTTTAATTATATATTTTTTAATTATATTACTGCAAGCTTTAGTAATCTTTAAATATAATTATAGTAAGAAATTTATTCAGTAACTGAATGAACTGATTAGTAATTAAAAATAAGAATAGTAAATGACCGTTGCATGAGCAAATCAACAGAATATGCATTGTTACATCATTCATAAGAAATGTTTGTTTTTAAAATTGAAGATTAATTAGAAGTTAAAAATATGAAGAACAGTAGGTGGGTGCTGCATGAGCTAATCTACATTTTTACATCATTCACACAAAATGTCTGTTTCTAAAATTTATATGCGTAAAATATATTGATATTGATAATGATAAATGATACAGTTTTTAATATATGGAACATTCAATAAAAAGTGCTGTAAATGTTCAAGTTGCAATATAAATTTTGTGAAATATTTAGTTTAGTCGGTGTCCAACAAAAAGCATGCATTATGACAAGCAATTATAAAACAGACTTGTAGTTTTAATTATAGATTTTTTTAATAATATTTCTGCAAGCATTAGCAATCTTC
Source organism: Ctenocephalides felis (assembly GCF_003426905.1). NCBI lineage: Eukaryota > Metazoa > Arthropoda > Insecta > Siphonaptera > Pulicidae > Ctenocephalides > Ctenocephalides felis. The sequence continues at coordinate 24,885,237 of NW_020539724.1, read as the reverse complement.
AAATAACATAATAGCAAGAAATTCATTCAGTAACACAATGGACTGATTAGAAGTTAAAAATAAGAAAAGCAGTAGGTGGGTGTCGCATGAACAAATCTACATAATCTGCATTTTTGCATCACTCACAGCAAATATTTGTGTCTAAAATTTATACATATAAATTGTATTGAAGATTGATAATGATAAACAAAGAAATTTTAAGTAACCTACTATTTTTAATTGGTTTACAATATATGGAGCATTTAATGAAAAGTGTACTAATGTGTAATAAATGTACAAGTTGCAACATAAATTTTGTGAAGTATTCAGTCAATATTCCAAATTTACGTCAAAAAAATATATAAAGTAAGGAATTTGCAATTTTTACTTGTTTGTATGTACTTGAAGATTGGGCTTGTAAGGTTATGTATGTGTTGCAAGACTAGTTAGTATTGGTAAAATTCTTTGTCTATTATTTTTACATATGAATGAAAAAAGCTGCACAAATAGATCATTAATTGATTTATTTAACTTACCACTTTACACTCAAATTCATTTATAACACACTCAAAGTCTCGAAATAGCTCAACTATCTACACAAAACCCAATATAAACTGTCACATCATATTCATTGCTAGAAAAAGCAAGACGGCGAATGAAGTGTGTTAGTCATAAAATCTATACCGACGAAGAGCGCCAACTTCAAATGATGTCAAAATACATTTTATTATATCGAAACAAAGTAGAAATATTATATTATAATATTATAAAATATAAAGTTTAAATATCGTGGTTAATATATTTTTAAAGTATTTCATCATTATTAGTACCAAAAAAGCTCCATAGTTATCTAATGTACGTGACCCATGTAATACTACCAACATAACAAAATTACCGCGAAATTCAAAAACGATAGCCAAAGGAAGAAATAAATTCATACTAACAACTCGTGTAAAACTCTAAAAATTATTCATTATATCATATCCTAGACAATATACTAATATAGACGTTTCTCTCTCGCGGTATTTGCGTTCAGAGAGCTAGGGAAAGTCACGACCGCAATATTGGGTGATGGCGCTTTAATCGCATGTCGCTCGGCAGCCTCGTGCTCCAAAATGCATTCAAATTAAAGCGCCAAAATTAGAAATAAAAGAAAATTGTCAATTTTAAAAATAATTTATTTGTATTTAAATTTTGCATTACAATAGTCTTATATTGACATTGTTATACAATAACAAAACATACCAAACAATAATACATATATTAAAATAGATATCAAAGTAAATAGCAATATGTTGCAACAAACATATTTATTTAAAAAAAAGGAAAAATAAAAAGTTTAACGAATTACAGGATTCCTGCCTTCAAGTGGATAATCATTCATTATTCACTACCAATAATGTTGTGAACACAAAACATGGTGTTTAAATTATAGTGTCTGTGCATTACTTTATTAACTAATAATCATTCCAAGTAAGATTTGTCACTTTTCAGCACATTCTTTGCGATAAATCCAGTCATGCTAAATGGCTCTTGATATTATCTTGAATATTCAAAAAACTGCTGCATTAAATTAACTTATTTTATCATCTTGCACGGCAATTGGATTTCGTTCATTAACTCAGTGGCGTTCCTAAAAAATGTAAAGTCTAGTCTATTTATGCTTTTCCATATATATTTAAGAGCCTCCAAAGTTTAATACAATTCTGAAAAGTTAGAGGAGCCTTGCCTTTCTTATAAAAGAGCCCTAGCTTGCTCCCAAAATGTATTGTGATTAAATTTTTATTATATACACTGCTTTAACAACTGCTTTATATCCTCTTCATTTAAGAGTTATAGATTTTGTTTGAATCACAAATAAAACCGTATAAACAATTATAAAACACTTGTAAACACAACAATCATAATAAGAATCAAAACAAAATTTTGACATTTCTGGTACATATTGCTCGTGAATTACTAACCTGTCAAACTTGTCATCGGCTCACTAGCGCCAAATTTGCGCCTAGCGGTCGTGACTGGAACTACGCGTTGTGAACGCGGATTTTGTACTGAGATAATAGGGCCTGATATCATATGCTAATCTTGTCTAGGATTATGAACTACCTAAATTTTAATCCACAAATAGAGTACTAGTTTGGAATATGTATCTGTTTATTCAATTTTCTTTTCCAAATAAAATTTTATTTAATCTTTACACTTGACAATAAAAACATTTTGTAAAAAAAGATAATTCCATTCACAGTTATTGCAATTATATTTCACATATTCTAAAAAATAAGATAAAATAATTTGCAAAACAGATTTTATATAACATATGTTGATCTAGTGTATTTTCTACATAAATTATTTTTTTAAGCTCGGCTAGCCAAAGCTCCTAGATCAGCAATGCATTTATTGATGTTTTCCTTTTCTTGATCAGGTGTTAAAGATTTCAAAACTGAGTCTACAACCCAGTTAACCATGTGTTTCTGAGCAATGCGTTGTTCAATATTCTGTTTCTCAACTTGGTAATCTAATCGTTTCTTAACCTACAAGAAATAATAGAATTAAGTCTAAAAATATAATAATGTTCTTTGCATCAAAGAAATGTTTAGTTTTACTATTTAAATATCTATCATAATTCAAAACAGTAAATTGTTGATCTTGAACATAGAAAAAATATTTCATAAGACGGATCCATCAGTATAATGCATAAAATGCCTCATACTGCACATAATCGAATACTTACCTCCTGATACACTTTCATGGCGCGTTCCCTGTAAGCTGCTTCAAGTTGCAAGGCAACATTTTCACGTTTTGCATCCATCAACATAAGTTGACCTTCAGCTCTCCATTGTTCCAACTTTTCTCCTTCAATGGCATCTTGGTAACTTTTAACTTCTTCTACACGACCTGAATTCCATTCATCGGCATAGGCCTAAAATCAGTATTTATAATGCATAAAAACTTTATATTATAGGCACAAACAATATTACTTTGCTCTTATTTGGTGATTAGAATTACTTAAGCAAAATTAAAGTATGTAATTCATTTTAGCAGTAATTTATAAATTTTACATTTTACAATTAAATTTACATATTACATTCCAATTGCCAAACTCCAAATGAATATATTTCAGACTTACATCAACTTCTTTGTCCAAGTATTTTGCAATATGTGGACCCAACTTTTTAGTGGCATAGAGACAGATAATACCCAATGAAATACCAGTATAGAATTCATGCTCCATAACGTAAATTTCCTTTGAACATAAGTAAGTAATTAAACCAGTTCCAAACATGTAAGGTCCAGTAACACCGGTCTTCTCATAGAAAAATTCAAACCTTTTAATAAAGAGAGTATGATTATAAAATAATAAAAGAAACTGAACATTAATATTTTTATTTTTATACATCATTTAACTGAGCAAATAGTATTTTTGAAGTAAAACTTCTTGAGGCGCGATTAGGGTGCGACCCGTAGAAATGCAACTGAAGTGCGGTACGGCCGAGTCGAGTGCCAATAATTCGTCATTCGCTTTCGTTGATATCATTTGTATACGGGTCGATTGTGATTAGTCGTCGTGTATGCGAATAGAGATCTGTCGATGAATGCGTACCGGGATCAACGTTGTATGGGTACTGATATCAACATAGGACAAAGAAATGAGCATAAATAAACATTTTAAAGTTACATCATAGTACAAATCTTGACTTAATCAAAAATGCCTGAATCAGAAGAATATTTTACCCTGTTCATTAAGATATTAAAACAAATTAAACATTTTTGCCCCTAAGTTTATTGATTACAAATTATTTCTATATTATTTGTAGTTTCTATAAATCTTTTAAGTTATTAAAATGGTAAATATATTTTAAGCAAGACAGATATTACAGCTGTTCAAAGAATGAGATTACATCGGCAGCGAAAAAGTGCAAAAAATACAAGCAGTCAATGAATGTATGTTAATTTTAATTACATGAAGTTCTTCAAATACAATTACATGATGAGCAAAGTTGCAAAAACAATATTTGCTTAGGCATTGTTTAACATAATCCACTGGTTGAACAAATATTATAGAATTTATTAATCAGCAATTACTTCATTTTTCTAATGATGGTCCATTTCTAAATGCTAATTACAATGACAAACCGATCATGTCATATTTGAAGTATGACTTAAATTACATTATTGTTTTTAAATATTATACATATTTTCAATGCTATTAAAAATATACAATTTATAATTTATCATTAATAAATGCGTATAATGGTTGAAACTAATAAATGTGTGCATCACGAGTGTTACAATATTACTAATAAACATTCAAAATTGTTATGATGTATTTATTTTTACTTAAATGCCATCTTGTACAGTAGCAAATAAATTTTACTTCAATCTCGTGTGAACCTTACGTGTACCCTTTTTTTTATACTAAAACGTACCATGAGTCTGGAATGAATCCAAAGCGAACTTTAGGTGAATGTTCCAAACGTGTTGGCCTTGGGAAGTTGACCAAATCTCTTTCAGCACTATCGGCTTCTTCTACCTTTGTAGGAGCAGGGCATGTTGCAGCCTGGGATGTTGTTCGCACTGCCACAGTCAGTGGCCGGGATACCTTGGCTATTAACAAGAAAATAGTTGTATACATTTTACATTACTTATGATAAATGATAATTGATTTGATTCATTATTTGTTATGAATTAAATGCAATAACAAAGATATCTGTACATTTGATTGTGCGCTAGAGAAAATCATACAACAGCTATAGTAATAAATTGTGAAATGGAAACTTAAGACCTCAGCACCTTTGCTACAGATTGTAATTTCAATAAAATATTGTGCACTTATCTAACATGGTATTTAAATATTGAAGAAATTTTAACCAAAATTTGGACATTTAAAGCAGTAGAAATGTATATACATCTTATGCATGAAATCAAAAATTAATACACCAAATAAAAAATAATCCTTAGAACTTTCTGGGAAGGACTATTTATCTTTTTACACATGTCTTTATTATACAATTTGCAAGGAAGAAAACTGTCAAGTGATTACATAAAGTCTAAAGTGTTCATGATTTTCACTGCACGCACATCATTAATATAAATATAATAACTATGTAACATGTATTATTATAAAAAATATTACAAATTAAACAATTATTTACCCAAAAGCGAAGCTTTAGACAGCATTTTTTATCAAAAAGTCTAATACGAATTGATCGAAAAGTGGCCACCACTGCCGTCAAAAAATAAAAAATTTTACTTGTACTAAAACAAGGATGCCAACAAGAAGACACTAAAATTTTATTATTCTTATAGTGTTAACTTGAGCACACGTGATCTTCTTGCTGTCAAAATTATGTCGTTGACAGATGACATTTATGTTTGTATTTTTAGAGAAATATTTCTAAAACTTAGTATTGCTTTGCTTTTATTAATGGATTTATTATAATGGGTTTGTGCTCGTCGTGTTTCAATCCTACTTCAGATGAAATACCTCAGCCAGATATGGTAATTGTCCAGAGATTTGTAGACAAATAATTTTTATACAAATAGTGATCATGGGTGTGGGAATAAAAATTTGTAGTTTCTTTAATTATCAGAATAATTTAGTTTGCTCACTAATCAACATGATGAAATGTGTATGGGTGTGTATGCCTCAATAGTTTAGAACTAATGTTGAAATTGAGCATTAATAATCTCAGCCTCTGGCATTATTTACAATTTATAATAATTAATTAATTTTGAGATGAAAAACGATCAGTTTATCTACTTGTAGAATTTAAAAGTAGTTGTAAATACATATAAAAGCTCGTTTTAAAATAAATATTAGTATCTCTATTATGCAATAAGTTTCAACTTGATTCTTTCCACTCCCGGTATATAACAAACTTGATCTAAATAACTCAAAATGCAAAATTCTTAGTTTTACACATAAGCAATTTTCAATACATTTAGGTTATAAAATTTATAACACCTGCATAGATAGATATGATAAAATATCTGACCTCGGCATTTTATTTGATTCTAGTTTGCACTTTGCATTCCACATGTCTAATATTTGCAATAAAGCTCATAAATTGTCAGAAATGTTTTTAAGGAACTGTAAAGATTTTAATTTAAATCAGTTACTAATTTGTATGTACAGTGGAACCTCGATTAACCGGACTAAATGTTGTCGATAGGCATCCGGATAATCCAATGTATGAAGAATAATGTTGGGTATTTATTAAAAATAAGAAATACAACAAAAATAATATTTATTAAGAAATTGAAACTTTCTTAGGCATGTACATATATATTTTTTTTAGATTACATTACATACATATACTAAACTGCAGCATTAATTGTGTAAAAATTCGAATTGCAGGTATGTACATGCATATAAATTAGTCGCGGTAAGTAGTCCAGATAATCGCGAATCTGTATAACTGAGGTCCGGATAATCGAGGTTCTCTTGTACTATACGGTCTAAGTTTGAGTATGGATCAATCATTTGATATCTTTATTATAGGAATAACTCTGATGCGAGATAGAAAAGGTTCAACATATAAATTTTTTAAATTATCTACATTTTAAAATGCACTAAATTTATACTGAACGTGCATTTGAACACAAAACAATGCTTAATAAATTTAGCATATCATCTTTTGCCACAAGTCCTTTTATCTATAATATTTTGTTCCTATATAAATTTTTTAATAATGCTAAAGAGACTAATCTCAACCATCTTTAATATCTAACCAACTATCTTTTAACATTCCTAGATTATCTTCACGAACACAAATATTTTTTAATTATCCTATTCCTAAATCTAATTCTCTGTTAAATTCACCTAATATACTAATGTCCTCAATTTTAAACTCAAAAAACTTTTACTGAATTAATAAAGATATTGATATTCACAATACTTCACAATTTCAAATATTGTAATAATGCTAAAGAGACTAATCTCAACCATCTTTAATATCTAACCAACTATCTTTTAACATTCCTAAATTATCTTCACGAACACAAATATTTTTTAATTATTCTATTCCTAAATCTAATTCTCTGTTAAATTCACCTAATATACTTTTGTCCTCAATTTTTAACTCAAAAAACTTTAACTGAATTAATAAAGATATTGATATTTACAATACTTCACAATTTCAAATATTGTAATAATGCTAAAGAGACTAATCTCAACTATCTTTAATATCTAACCAACTATCTTTTAACATTCCTAAATTATCTTCATGAACACAAATATTTTTTGATTATCCTATTCCTAAATCTAATTCTCTGTTAAATTCACCTAATATACTAATGTCCTCAATTTTAAACTCAAAAAACTTTAACTGAATTAATAAAGATATTTATATTCACAATACTTCACAATGTCAAATATTGTAATAATGCTAAAGAGACTAATCTCAACCATCTTTAATATCTAACCAACTATCTTTTAACATTCCTAGATTATCTTCACGATCACAAATATTTTTTAATTATCCTATTCTTAAATCTAATCCTCTGTTAAATTCACCTAATATACTAATGTCCTCAATCTTTAACTCAAAAAACTTTAACTCAACTAATAGAGATATTGATATTCACAATACTTCACAATGTCAAATATTCTTCCCCTACTCAACTTACTTAATCTTAATTTACTAAACTTAAACTTCATTACTCTTTTCAAATATGTTTTATTTAATTATTTATTTTATATTCTGTCTATTTATGAAATTTTTACATTATGTATTTTACTATGTTGTATGAATTATAATTGTATTTTTAAAACCTCTTGGAACTATTTTATGGGCTATGTTATAAAATAAATATATAATTAAATAATTACTCTAATTAAATTTTTTTTACTATGTTCATGAAATATTAACAGTTCAAATTATTCAAAGGCTATCCGAAGGGCCCAAATGGCAGAAGCTGCAGAGAAAAGGCGAATAGAAAATGAATCTCGTGGAATTAAAGATATTGATAAAGTTCGGAGGCAACAGCAGAAAGCAGCCGAGTTAGAAAAACGTCAGAATGAAATAGATAGACAAGGAGGCGGTGGAGATCTTTTACGAGTTAGTACAGAATTTTCTGCCTTATTTCTATAATCATAGCAATATTTTATCTTTTTTCTTATTTTTCAGTGGCAACAAGATTGAACTGCAGTAACAAGCATTTGATGTGTTCATTATAATAATATATTACATGATTTTTGAAATTATTTATATGTTGTTTTCAATTATTTATTTTATTGATGTTGTTAAATTGTTATAGAAACTTTTATATGAATAATAAATAAATATGCACTTTGAAATTTAACACAAATCTTTAAATTAAGCATTATAACTCCTGTGATATATAATTATCTTATTGTTAGTGTATTTTATCATATCATAAAAATGTCAAATTATGGTAGATTAATTATTTTTTTATAATGAAGGAACAAATATGTTTAAAACTACATAACGTGATTTTTCCCATGTATTAAAATGTAAGAGGATTATTCCACCTTTTGAAACATTACATATTTTATAACATCATTATATAATTTTTTAATGTCCGAGGGTTATATATTAGCAGCATTTCGAAATGCTTATATAAAAGATATGAACTATAATTACAATTTAACCTGGTTACTCAAACAAAATCTAATCAAGTTGGAGTTTAACTCAGCTTACGGTCCTGCCTTAGGGCTGTACTACCCCTTATTATTTATTCAAACAATACATTACTATTATAATTTGCTTGCTCAACTATTTCAACTGCAAAGCAACAATGAAGGCATATGCAAACTTTGATGAAGTTTCAGTAAAAACTTATTGTTTACTAAGATAAAACTTGAGTGTAAAGTAGTAAATATTTTAAAAGTTTACTAATATTTTTATGTTAAATTTGTAAAGTATGTTTCTCATTTGCATAATTGTTTTAATGCAAGAAATTGTGCTTAAAAAATATTTTGTATAAAATTATAAGTAGATTATAGATCTGCTTTTGTTTGAATTGCTTAGAACTGAAGATTTATATTATATATATAATATGTAATAAAGTAATTTGATAAAGTAATTTTTTATTTAATATTTGAATTTTTCAACTTTTTAAAATAACTTTATGTGAATAAAATATCTTAAATTATATATCTAATACATCTTATGTATTATACATTAATACATCTTATGTATATCTAATTAGATATATAATTTAAAATATTTTATTCACATAAAGTTATTTTAAAAACAAAAATTACCAAGTTGAAAAATTCAAATATTAAATAAAAAATTACTTATCAAATTATTAAATTGAATAGTTCATTGATCATTAAATAATTGATTGAATTGATGGACTCTAATGAAATAATTAATCATTTATTATTTCTATAAATAGAAAAAAATATGGATAGGTTTTATGGATGTATAAAATCCAAAAAAAATTTACGCTCAATATAATCTGTAAATCAATGTGCATAACCTGGACTCCATAAAAAAGTATAAAACCCCATTTCCATTACTTTAGGAGAACAATCATAAATTTATGATATATTAATATATATTCTATCATTGTCTAGGAAAACTATTTATTGACTACAATTATAAATCAAAGGATAATAAACGTTGTATATATCAATCGAACATTAAAACAATTAAACTCAAAGTAATCACAAGTATGATCATAAAACACAGTGACTTTTTTCAAATTTACCGCGCTGCGATTAGTGTGCACTTCAGAGCAATGCTAAAGGTTGTCAATTTGACATCACTATTTATTTTTATCAACACATCTATAGGTTATCCAATATTTTTGATTATTTAATTTTATGGAAAATTGTTGGTCACTGATTATTTCAATTTTAATTTTGAGCTGACGCCATCAGCCTCACGCATTTAAAAAAAAATCATCTTATGAATTTGTGAATATCAATATTTACGTAGTTTTTGGCAATAGCAAGTTTTTGTGAAGAAGCACTTAAAAATGCCTATTAATCAACGCGAACTTTTACAAGCTGTTTCTCAAATTAGCGAATTGCAAAGCATGCGAGTCACTATTAGACAATCCGGAAAATGGGGCTTAATCACAGGAGCCGCTGTTTTTGGTGGAGGATTATTGTTGGGTCCAACTGGTTTAGCTTTGGGAGGTATAATTGGTGGCTGTGCTGGAGCTCTTAAATCAAGAGGTAACTTTATTATAGAATTTCTAATTACTAAAAGCAACTTATAGTTAACTGTTACAGTCTTGATGGGTGATGCAATGTACCACACTTTTCATTCACGATACGACACAGCAGTGCATATAGTGTGCCATAAAATAAATATTTTTCTTATGCTTTGGATACTGTTTCTCAAATTGTACCTTCTCAATATAACACTTCACTCAATGGGTTTGCAGGATTATTTACATTTGGATATTGAATAATTCATAATTGTTAATGCCTAAGGCTCAACCCTGTTTTAAATCAATCAAATATATTTTAATGCTTTTGTAAAAGGATAAAAATTATAAAACCTAATCCTTCATTGTAATATATCATGTACCTTGCAAACCCTTAAATATTAATCCTTTCTTCCGAGAAACTATTCTTCCTTGAACTCATTTCAATCAAATTGCAGGTCAACTGATGATGTAAAAAATGTAATGGAATGTCGCTTAAATTCACAAAACGGACCAATCAGAAAATAATATAAAGATATAGAAAAACCTGTAAATCAGTAATATCTCAAACTTCATCTAACAATAAGTAGCAAGTCTAAAATTAACATTCAAACAAGTAAGATTAACTCAACTTTATATCAACGTATTATTTTATCTAAGTATTGTTAATTCAATCGGTCTGATATAGCCATTATCTAATTATATCTGGTCCTGTGACAATAAAGCGAAATGTACTAATTTAATAGAGTTCGGCAGCATCAACAAACTTCTATTTATCTATCATCTTTTTTAATCTATCTGGTGTCATCACAATAGTTGACATGGACTATTTAGTATCAATTTTAGTAAATATATGTTATATTACAGATTATGGAAATGAATATTTAAATTTTCAATATCTAAATATAAACTAGCTGTAAGTGGAATTCTGTCTTCAGGCAATTATGGCATCGTGCCTTAAGGCAAATTGCTGGAACTTCCCGTACCGTAACAAAATGTTCGAGGAATACTGAATGTTTTCAAATAGATTATTATAAATATTGTAAAATTGTCTAATATTTATAAGAATTATATAAATTGAATTGCAAAGTTGAAATTATTTGTAAAGTATATTAGAACTATAGTCAGAATTAAAAATAAAATCTGAATTATTTTCGATATACAAAAAATTAAAAAAAAAAAAAAAGTTCAAACAAATTTTTTTTCCAAAATCAATTATTTTGTTAAGACAAGCAGAAAGTTCTTTGAATCATTTAAATCGGACGCTTAGTTCTCTCAAAAACTGCCATTTTTTACATATTTAGCTCCGTATCTTCGAAATGGCTGGGCCTGCCTTTGCCAAAAACTAATAAACACTTCTCCCAATCATTACTAATTGAATGTTTTTTAGATCATTCAAATCGGATACTCCGTTCTCTCAAAAAGTCGAGTTCTATTTTCTGCACTCTTTGCTCCGTATCTCCGAAACGGCTGGACCTGCCTTTGCCAAAAACTAATCAGCTCTTTTCCCTATCAATAGGAATCGAATGTTTTTTAAACCATTCAAATCGGTTGATCCGTGCGCCCGAAAACGTGACTGGAAATTTGTATCCATACATACATAAACACACACACACACACACATCCATTTTTTCTGAGGTATGCCAAAATGTTCAGAAACCTTCAAAACGTCGATAAATGTAAAAATTTTCAATTCCGATTTTCGGCCCATTACAATAACTTACCCTACGGAAAGTTAATAATTTGATGGACTTATTGATAGATGTGTTACAGCAATGTATTCTGTTTCTATAATCAATAATAAAATATTATTCAATTGTAACTTTTGTTTCCCACGTTAAAAAAAAAGGAGACTTTTCAGTACCTCTAAGTGTTAAAAGAATGCTTTTATGAAAGATATGTTTGATTTTTTGGCCAGTCTAAATTATGATTGCGTGATACATAGTTTGGAATTTTTGATCTTTATACTTCAATACATTAACTGAGACGAATAGTTAACATATTGTAAGAGTTGCTATTTTTATCATTTGAAATATTAAGACCTATTGGTATGCATCGAAAACTAAAAAAAAATTTTTTTGAAATTTTGAATTAAAAAAAAATGTTTTTGCCTTCTCCAAAAATTAACCATATCTTGTTTAACCATACAATGTCAACAAAGGCAAAATGTTATTTGAATCATTCTAGGATTTCGGAGATACAGAGTAAAGTGAAAAAACAGCAGTTATTGAGAGAACAGATCATTTAATTAGAACAATTCAAAAAATTGATTTTCCTTGTGTTGATAGTGTGAAGAAATTCTCAGTTTTTGGGGAAGGCAATTTTTTTTCTAATTTAAAAAAAGCATAATATACGAAAATGAAAGCTATAATATTTATAATAATCTATTTGAAAGCATTAAATATTCCTTGAACATTTCATTACAGTACGGTAAATTCAAGCAATTTGCTTTAAGCCACAATGCCATGCAACAATAGGTAACTTCCCCTAGGGTAAGTTACTGCAATCATCCAAAATCGAAATTGAAAATGTTTGCATATCTTCACGTTTTGAAGGTTTCTGAATATTTTGGCATACCTTAAAAAAAATGGATGTGTGTGTGTGTGGATGTATGTACATATGTATGGATACAATTTTTCATCCACGTTTTCAGACGCACATATCAACCGATTTGAAAGGTTAAAAAAACATTCGATTCCTATTGATAGGGAGATATCCTGATTAGTTTTTGGCAAAGGCAGGTCCAGCCGTTACGGAGATGCAGAGCAAAGAGTGCAGAAAATAGAAATCGAGTTTTTAAAAGAAGGGAGCATTTGATATGAATGATCCAAAAAACATTCAATTCTTAATGATGTGGAGAAGTGGTGTTTGGTTTTTGATAAAGACAGGTCCAGCAATTTCGGAGATACGGAGCTAAATGTGCAAAAAAGGAAGGAAAAGGAAAAAAAAAAATTTCCAAAAAAAACATTTTTTTGAATATCGAAAATAATTCGGATTTTCAAATATTTAATTTGGTAAGGGAAGTTCCCGCAAATTGCCTCAAGGCACGATGCCATACACCACTAATTTAATTTTAATTTGGTCCACTGAATTAATTTTTAAAACTGTTCATGTTTTTCTATGTTACTCCCGATTATTTATTATCGCAAATTTTATTTTATGTTTTGCATGTATTTCACCATGAGATTTTTTTTTTTCAGGTCAGTTTAAATCAGTGGCTGAGGTTCTTATGAATGATTTAACAACACAGCAGCAAGAATTGTTAATAACACGTCTTCGAAGAGCTGTCCAAGATGTGGACATCCAAGACGCTGCTGTCCTTTTACCTTTCATTATGAACAATGATGTTGTTAAACAGCAGTTATTAAGGGTTGTTACTAATTTTATTACTACAGAAATGCGTATGATGTTAACATGAAATATTTCATATGGAAGAATTGACTGAATATTATTAATAATTTTATGATATTATAAATAGTTGTTAAATATATATTTTAATTAGAATTATTCATTTTTATAAATAAAGATCAAATTTGCAAATACTTAAATTGAGAAATGTTTATTTGTAGTTATTATATTATATTATTATATTACAGACTTTTATCGAATAACAGTGTAATTATCACAATTGAATTCTATTGAAGCAAATATTTACATATCACATCACTTTTACTTTTGCTGTGATTTTGAAAACAATGATGTCGTAGAGCGTATAGAACACTCAAGTATATGGATTTATATTTAATTAATTTTCCAATTACATGGGAATTAAACATAATGACTTTTCTTGCTGTTTGTCTAAATTGGTTTAATAATGATTTTGTATCATTTGTACTGGCAGCATTTGTACAAACCAATTTAGACAAACAGCAAGAAAAGTCAGTTTGTTTAATTCCCATATAATTGGGAAATGCTCGAATTTAAACATGGTTTATGCAGACAAAAATTTGCAACATATATATATGTTGTTTTTTCCACTCAACGACATAATTAGGAAATTTTCGTTTTTAAACATAATTATACAATCAAATAAAAAATATGCTAAATTCTAACAAAAGTTTTATTTTTTGCATAATTTTCATTCAACAATGTGATTGGAAAATTTGGATTTGGAAAAAGTGCAAACAAACCATACCATACATTTAAAAATTTTCAACAAAGTTTTGTTTTTATTGACAATTTGTGCTCAATCACTTAATTGGAAGTAATAATATGGAAACAGCAATGTAAATAAAACTAGTTGGTATTAGTATTTTGCCTTGAGGCAAGTAATTTATGAGTGATTAAAAGTATTCCGAATGGATTAATTTCATATAATTTTCAAAATTCAACAATTTTTATAATTAAACCAGTTTCCGTAGGACTTCAATGGTTTAGTATGTTCATTAAGACCAAGTATTGTATCGCGATTTGTAATTTGTAATTTAAAATTAGACTATTTACTTGGTATAACGATCGTTATACCAAGTAAATAGTCTAATTTTAATTTTTAAAATTAAACTACTTACCGTAAGGCCGCAATGTTTCAGTAAGTTCTATGATATATATCGCCAAACAAAGTTCCATAAAAATCGGCTTAAATTTTGTTTTCAACAGTTAAGTAATTACAAGATAACGGCTCGGTAGACTTTCACCTAAAACTAATCAGTATTAGTGATGTAACGAATGTTCGCATTCGCATTCGCATTCGCGAATATTCGCATATTTTTCGATATTCGCATTCGCATTCCTATTCGCAAAAACCGATGCGAATATTTAGCGAATGTATTTAACAAACAAAAAGGAAATTATTATATAGTTGCATATGAAATGATAACACAACTGATAAGATTTATATATTTTTATTTAATTTTCACTTATTTATTTTTCTATTCCACTATATATTTTCTAAGAATTAAATATGATAATGAAATATAAACCTAAAAAACCATATAATGAATACTTGACTATTTGTAAATAAGCTTTTTGCCAAAAAAAAAAAAAAAATATTTATTTCTATTGCAAACAAAAGTAAAGTTCTAATATTCATAATGTTAACATTTGGTTTCAATTGCACATTTTTTCACTAATTTTCTTTTCCTATGAATTAAAAATAATGAAATATAAACTACACAATTATAGTTTTGCTAATAACAAGTTGACACAGTTGACTATTAAAATAAACTCGCTGTAACTTTAAATTCTTAGTAATTAAATTGAAGTTCTTTTAGTGATACAGATTTTGAAAGACTGAAAGAATGGCACAAAGTTTTCCTTAACCTGATTAGTCATTTTAGGACGCTTTGAATTTGAACATGAAGGAAAGCTTAAGTCCTCATTTCCAATTAAATCCAAAATATTTTTCACGACCTGATCTTTGGTTGAAGGATTTTCGGAAAATTTCGATTTGTACCATGTTTCTTGTAGATTAGCAAGTTGATCTTGAGCTACATTAGAGTGGTAAAAATGTGTTGCTATCTTTTTACATTTGAAATGTCAAACATTTTGCGCGCGCTTTATTTGAAATTTAACATTCGCATTCGCATTCGCATTCGCGAATATTGAAGATGAATACTCGCATTCGCATTCGCATTCGCGAATGTGAAAAATCCAACATTCGTTACATCACTAATCAGTATCATTCCCAACTAATAATAATATCTTTCGAACAGTTTTTGATTTTTTAAAACGATTCGGTAGTATGAGCTTAAATGTGGACGAAAAGTTCAGCACTTTTTGCCAAATTACAAAGAAACGGCTTGGCAGATCGTCGCACAAAACTGACAAACGATAGTCCTCATAGGGTCCTCATTGAGATACATCAAATGGCTTTTAAATTTCTGAAATCGGTCTAGCCGTTTTTGAGAAAACATCGATTCATACATACTTCTTCCAAAGGTATCATTCGATTCAGAATGGCTTGAAACGTCGAGAGAACACAAAATTAGCCAATCGGATTTTTTGATAAAAACAAACTTCTCCTTCGGGAAGTTAAAAATTGCAAATTTCAAAGAACAGTTTTCTGGATAAATTTCAAATTGACAGCATTTACGCGCGTCTGCTATTACGGGATTCCCACATTAATATACGCGCATAAGTATATTACGCGGAAATCCCCTTTTTAAAATTCAATAATTAGTATACTGTATGTGCGCGTACGTAAATTTATTTATATGGTGACATCTCTAGTTTTATGTAATCTTTATTTGTTTTAAAATAAATAATTTAAGTGTTCAATCATTCAATATATATATTGATTATCCGAACAAGTAAGAGAGAAAAATACCTATATATCCGAACAAGTAAGAAGGGAAAATACCTATATTTCTCGTTTTGATTTTCAAAATCCATATTGATATAAGTAGATGATAACTATTATCATTAGATACCAAATCCATATCATTTGGTACCTATATAAATAAAATCCCTCCAAGCAATAAAAAACAGTACATGTGCGTTTGAAATTTGTGCTAGATAAAAGGTTAGTGCTTGGTGTTGATATTTTTTTAAATTTATTTAAACATTTTATTAGCAATTATGTTTTGTCGACTTAAACCAAATCAAAAAGTCAACTTGTGGTGTATGGGGCATGGTGCCTTAAGCAAATTATTGGAGCTTCTCGTTCCGAAAATTAATTTTTTTAAAAAAGCTTTATGTTTTGAGAAAATATTAAAGAAAATTAATATTGAGAAAAGTTTGAGAAAAATAACGTTTTGAGAATTTTGAATTTTTTTGAAAAAATTTGACATTTATGAAAAATTTGATCTTGTTTTAATATTTCAAAATTTTGAACATTTTTTCAAAGCAATTGCACTGCGTACCCTTATCAAAATCTCGATGAAATATCTGATAATTTCAAGTTCATATATCTAATTATGATTTTTGACCGCCAAATGGCATTTTTTTGTACTTTTTAATTGGATCTACCCTCATCGGTTCTTCATTTCGTATATACGAATAAAATGTTTTTAAATCATTCAAATTGAACGCTCCGTTCTCTCAAAAATTGATTTGCGATTTTTGGTACTTTTTGCCTCGTATCTTTGAAACGACTGAACTTGCCTTTGCAAAAAAAAAAACAATTTAACAATCGGCGGAAAATTGTATTTGCACTTATATACATACACATACAGGCATTCATTTCTGGCAAGTATGCCAAAATGTTCAATGTGAAAATTAAAGATATGCAAAAAATTATTTCCGATTTTTTTGCGATTACTATATATAACTTTCTCTACGAAAGGTTAATTACCATACTAAAAGATAAAAAATTTCGAAATTTAGATTTTTAGTTTGAATTTAGAAGATATCTTCTTTCTATCTATGGTAATAACTTAACGTAGAAAGAAGAAAATATTTATTTCAAGTGAGTTTTTCAAACTTCTGAAATACCAAGTCGCACTGTGATTCTTCAGGGAATTTACGGCAGTAAACTGAATCATTGGTTACTTATCAATATAGATATTTTTCGTTATACAACCGGCTCCGAAAATTTGTTTGGTGACCCTCACAAAGAGAAATTTTTTTCTCAAACAATAAGAAATAACATTGCCCAAAATTTATTACTTAATCAACAATTTTTCCAAATTTCTTACAAACAATTAAACAATTTAAAATCAGAATCGGTATCTAATATTATGTTTTAAGTTTATTATAAATCGTTTGAGGCGAAATTCGGAAGAAGAATGTGCGTGTGTACGTGAAGCAAAATTTTACCTTTTGCAAACGTTTTCTTGAAAAAGAATGAACTTATTAAAAATATGTCGCCGTAGGTTTATCTAAAGATACTAAAATTTTCGTTCAAGTTTATCCTAAAATCCTGAACCGATTTTAATAATTCAAAAACTGTTCTAAATAGATCGGTTAAGAATCGGTAAGAAGATAGTTTTTGGTAAATATTGGCCAGATCGTTTCTACGTAATTAAAGTAAAAAAAAGCTGAAAATAATGACGATTTTGATGAATTTTCGTGATCCCAAAGATCAGTACCTCAGAGCATACTACATATTTGATAGTATAATGCCTGATACAGCAATGATTACAATCCACTGTAATAGTTTCCATAAATGAGTGCATATTTTATAAAAATCGCAAATTAGGTGAGTAGTACCTCATGCAATTTTAATCGTAGATAACGATAAATATCGTGCTTTTTTATCTGATTGTGATAACCATAGATAAATGAATGGTGATAATTATCCATATATATAGTTAACGTTAGTGTTATATAAACGATTTTAAGAAAAAAATGATTTTTTATCTTAATGTTATGCATCAAGATAAAAAAATATTTTATCTAACAGCGTCTAGCTAGAGATATTTTTACAAATGTGTTGGTAAGCAACCGCACACCTGTATAAATATGTAAGTCCCATCCCCGATTCAGGGGATTCTTACTCTTTTAAAAGAGCAAGTCGTCGAACATAGACCTTCAGGGGTAACAGTTGAAAGATTCTTTAAGGGTCTCTAGCAGTTGTTCGTAATGGTAGTAAACAGCCATAGCAATAATGTATATAGATTGGTTAGTTATGTCATGAACAAAAGCCTCTCATTATTGTAGTATTTAAATATTAGTTAATTTACAGCTATTCACGAGTCAACTGATTTTCAACAGTAAGAAATTATGAAAGTGAATTTCCAACACTTCATAATTTTATAAGATTTACCTAATAAGTATTAATTGCTGCCTTATAAAAAAATATTTTTTTGATTGTCATCAAATTGTATGCCACTATTCACAAAACAATTCAAAAATTCTTTGTATTAAAATTATTAATATTAAAAAAAATAAGAAGATTGAAGTGGATATGTAAAACTTTCAATTGTTTATTATTGCCTTATTTTAAAACTGATAGTTTAATAAATTATGTTATTTTTATCGTTAACTTCCCGTATGGTAAATTATAGTAATCGTCCTAAAATCGAAATTGAAAATTTTTGCATATCTTCACGTTTTAAAGGATTCTGAAAATTTTGGCATACCTCAGAAAAAATGGATATGCGTTTTGTGTGTCCGCAAATTTTCGTCTACGTTTTCGGGCGCAATTATTAACCGATTTGAATGGTTCCAAAAACACAGTACCTCCAAAATGGCTGGGCCAACTTTTGCCAAATACTTATCAGCACGTCTCCCCGTCAATACGAACTGAATGTTGTTTGAATAATTCAATTCCGTGCGCCCGAAAACGTGGACGAAAAAATGCGGACATACAAACAACACACACACACACAAAATGTTCAGAAATCTTCAATACGAAGGTGAGATATGCAAAAATTATCATTTTTGATTTTCTGCCCATTACTATAACTACCCTACGGGAAGTTAATTAAAAAAACTTAAAAGAATTTAAACACTTTTTACTGGTATCCACTCCTTGGTGCTCTTTTTTTTATTAGTGTTAATTGTACCATTTTCTTTTTTGATTGATTTTATAATCACATTTGATTGAGTGTATTGAGTAAATTTCTTATGCATAAATTTATATCAGAGACCTGTCTGTTTTCTATTTTTTTCATAATCTCGCGCATTAATTCTGTCAAAAAATCATAGTCTAGATCTTCAGCATCTTCATCATCAGAATAGCTAGTAGTCGGTTTTTTTAAATTATTTAACTCTTCAGATTTTTCTTCCGTCCTACAAAGTTCTTTTTCCTGATTTGCTGATAGTACTGTCGCCTGTTTTGGTAAAACTTGGTTTTTGATGTTCCGTATATCTTTTTTGTGATCAGAGAAGCTCTCAAAGGTAATTCGTTGTTAAATGAAGCTTCACGAACACTTTCTACAATGATGCCGTCGTCAACTCCAGCTAAAATTTTATCTGTAAAAATTATAATATAACCTAGTTGTAAGTGGCTTTTGGCTAGTTATAAAAGGCAAGTTGCATGAATTTCCCAGCATATGTAAATAATCGACTTAATCAATAACAAGTCAACATTTATTATTAGTGATTTGTAAGTGTACCAAGTTGCGATAAAACATCATAATTTGACAAAATATTGCAGATTATTCATTCATTAACACGCTTTCAATACATCTAATATCATTCATAATTAATTTTCATAAATAAACTACTATTCGTAGGACTGTAATATTATAGCATGTTGACTAAGACCATGTACTCAATCATCATACAAATTTCATTCAAATCATCGAAAAAAGAAGAAAAGAATTATCAATGAATTATGAAGAAAGGTTTGGCCGTTCTTTGTCAAGAACTAATCAGCACGATTTCCAAATGATATCTTTCGAATAGTTTTTGAATTTCCAAAATCCATTCAGGATTTTTGGCAAAAAAGTAGACGAAAATTTTTGCACATTTCTGGTAATTCTAAAAAAACGCCTCGGCCGATCGTATTGAAAAATTTACCAACGCGAGTGCTTGCAAAGTATCATCGACCGGATTTAAAATTTTTGAAATTGGTTCAGTCGTTTTTAAGAAAATATCGATGAGAATGTATACATTATAAATTGTAATTGTATATGTATATATATATATATATATATATATATATATATATATATATATATATATATATATACAGTACGTATTTCACACACTTTTTCCAAATTTGGCCCCATTCGATTCATAATGACTTGGAACATAGAGAAAACAAAATTAGCAAATCAAATTTTTATCAAGATTTTTATCATATTTCTCCCGAAACGTCGATAGTAAATAAATAAAAAAATGGTTTTTAAATAAACTTTTTCGTTTTTTATAACTTTTTGGATTCTTTGTTCGAAGCTCCACAAAATATTTACAAAAGACTCTACCATCTAATATATATAAACATATATATATATATATATATATATATATATATGTGAATTTGTTATTTAATTTGATGTGAGATATATGTTGTTAAGGATGATATAAAAAATATATATAACAAAAATATGGATTAAAATAAAAATTATACAAACTTTATAAATCTTTGAAATTGGTGTATGCTTTTAAATATAACCACACACACACACACATATATATATAATATATATATATGTATATATATATATATATATATATATATATATATATATATACGAGGTCTGTTCAAAAAGTACCCGGAATTTTCGTTTTTTAAAAAATATTTATTTATTCGTCTACATTAATGTGGTCCCCTTCAAAGTAGTCCCCCCCAGATATAATACACTTATGCCAGCGTTTTTTCCAATTTCGAAGCACCCTTGATATTCACTTTTTGATATGTCCTTGAGCACTCTCAGCGATTTTCTTCAATCGAGGAAAACCGCCGTCCTTTCATGGGTCTCTTCAACTTTGGGAATAGGAAAAAGTCACACGGAGCCATATCTGGTGAATATGGAGGTTGGGGCATGACTACGGTATTGTTTTTGGCCAAAAAATTACGAACAAGCAACGACGAGTGGAATGAATTTTGCTGCCACTCGTTTCATGCCCAAAACATTTGAAAAAATGTTATGACATGAGCCAATTGATATGCCAACTTCATCAGCAACTTCTCAATTGTGATTCGGCGATCATTCATAACCATTTTTTCCACTTCTTTCACATTTTCATCGTTTGTTGACGTGCTGGGTCGACGGAGCGTTCGTCATCTTCAACGTCTTCGCGGCCATCTTGGAAACTTGTTTTTCATAGCAGACTCACCATAGGCTTTTTGTAACATTTCACACACTTTGTTACACTATTTCATTTTTTACGCAAAATTTAATACAAATTCTTTGACTTTTCAATTCTTCCATTGTAAAAATCGCCGAGCTCAGAAAAACACGTCGAACTTAGCGACTACCACAGACAAAGTAAACAGTGAATATAGCTGAAAATTTCATCATACTTTAGGGGCATGTATACCAACACAATAAAAAAAAAATTTTGACAATCAGACACTCCAGACCCGCGAAATTTAAAAAATTCCGGGTACTTTTTGAACACACCTCGTATATATATATATATATATATATATATATATATACATATATATATATATATATATACATATATATATATCTTCTATATATATAAAAATAAGTCGGGTTTTCCTTCTGATGAAATAACTCCAGAACGCACGAACCGACTTCGACAATTTTGCATCGTTGGAAAGGCCTCGAGCTCCGCAAGGTTTATAGCTAAGAAAAATTAGTGGTGTGGCATCGTGCCTTAATGCAAATTGCTGGGACTTCACGCACCATAATTAAAATTCGAGTAATGACATTAGTGAGAATTATCAGAATTATGCTTGGTTAAGTCAACAAACAATTTTTGCCGCAAAGTATAATGATGTACACGCACTGAATTCACCATTCACTCAAAAATTGCTCGCGATTTGGTTGACTTCAAACGATTGCAATTCCAGTTCGCCTTGCGTTCGCAATAACAAGTCGCAAGGCCAATCGCTTAGTGTTTGCGGGGGGTAAATTTCAAATAGATTATTTAGAAAATCATTGTTTTTCACATGGGTAGTTATTCGTTGCCTGTTCACGAGTTGGAAAACCAACGGCTTTGTTTGTGTTAACAAAGAAACCAAAAAACAAAAAATGTGGTTTACCAAAGATCACTTCCATGAAACAGATAATTTGCGGATTCACATTCATTTACTTAGAGAAGTTCAACTAAAAAAAACTTCATTTTTGTTATCGAAATAAATTCATACTGTTGTGCAATAAAATCATATTTTCCTTTTCAAATATAAAAAACAAACAAAAAATTTCTTCATCTTCCTAACGAGACCATCTGGTGGCGAAACGGAGTTCGTCGGGTTTGCTAGTATATATATAATTATATAATATATATACACATATATATCTATATATATATATATATATATAAATATATATAGCAATTTTTATTCATACCTTTGATGAGATTTTTGATTGTTGGTCGAGTGGCAAATATTTTAGAATAATCTCGTGGCCCACATGGGTCTTAAAATATTCAATGTTACTTGACCATCATTACCTATTGTACAGACAATACGTGCTGGACAAGCATATCCGATTTTCTTGCTTTCTTTGAAATGCACCTTTCTTTCTCTTCATAAGCATATGAACGATGGC
>NW_020539724.1:24841683-24862017 GCF_003426905.1 Ctenocephalides felis | reverse complement strand
GTATATTTATAAGAGAGTTAATCAACATATTCTATATTCAAAAATCCAAAACCAATTAAACGAGTTTGGTTTCAGATCATATGCTCAATCTCAATCACACTTTTAACACTTCACATCCTGTTATTCTTTATATCGAAAAAAATAGTGACCTTAGAAAATTTGCTGAATCCTTTTTTATTTCATTAAATTCCTCCTCTTGTGTTAACAAACGCGATTCATCCCACCTTTTACATGATAGTTACCAGATAGTTATTGATTTTATTAAAAAACAAAAAATTAATTTGCTTATTTCCTTTATATTATTTTTTTACAATTTTGTTTTTTTTTGTTTTAACTTTTACGTGGTTTGTGCTTTTTTCTTTTGATCAATCCCAGTTCAACCTCTGTATTCGATGCGTTTCTCATGCCTCGTAGAATTTGTCCTTGATGCGTCCCCTCCATTCCTATCAACACGCCTATTGAAATAATTCAGTCGAGTCTAGATGCTCGGTATGGGCGTGCTTCTAGCTTCACAATGATGTATTTCATAACTTTTAGTAAAATTAGTTTTCAAATCTTTTAGTTATACAGAATTTTTTCTAAAAAATGTTTTTTCTAATTGGTATTAAGGTTTAATTTTTTTAAATAAATTTTTTGTTGAGTGTTTTTGTCCTGTGGTATGTATAATGTTTCTCTATGCTTTAATTAATTTTTATTGTTGTTTATATTAGTTAATAAAATTTTCAACTTGTTGTAGTTGCTGAATGATGACACGCTCTTGTGTCGAACGTATAAATAAAAGTTTTTTATACTTTAACCTTTTTTATTCGACGATGGGCTGCTAGTTACTTTTTGAAATATGTTTCAACGTCGAAAAAACTATCAAGATATATATATATATATATATATATATATATATATATTAACAGCAATCAGAACTCACGTCCTATAGCTGTTGGGCTGAAATTGAAACGTCTCCTATCTTCGTATTTTTTAGATGGTAACCCAATGGTTAATCCACCCATATTGGATGATTTTTTGTTATTAGATTTAATCTAATAGGGCTGACTTTTTTATTGGTGCAGCGATGCCGGGCAAGGGCTATTTTTACTTGGAAATATAGATAGCAATATCAATATATTTCCAAGTGAAAATCGTTGTCACTGCTGTCTGACAGCAGGCTGCTCGAAATGGGTATCGAACCCGGGACCTCTGATACAGGTCCCTCGCTCTTAACCGCTTACCTACGGGTGAGCCCAAGATAAAAGTATAACTTTTCAATTTAAACTCTCTAGATTTATGGGTTCGGGGAAATGTATTTATTTTTAAGTTGGTAATACTTTTATTGACATCTGTTTCTTCAAGTGGCACCTGCTTCTGTTTGCAAGTATAGAAAAGTTGTTTCTTTGATTTCTTTAATATCTGAAATTATTCAGCTAAGAAATAGCATTAAATTAGCGCGAAATGAAATATCAGCAGGCAAATCAAGAGCAAGTGTTTTTGATTGTCACAAATTGTTCAAGAGAGCGCGATGAAGACAAACCATATCAAAAACGACCAAGAACATCTACTGATGAGCTACACGTGAACAAAATAAAATGAATGGTTTGGTATTTAGCCTTGAGGCAAGTTACATAAACTTCCCGATATGTGTAAATAATCGACTTAATCAAAAAAGTGTAAATAATATACTTCATCAATTCTACTTTTAAAAAAACGATAATAATTTTAGCAACGTTTGAAGAATTTTTAAAATTAAACTACTTGTCGTAAAGCCGTAATATTACAGTAAGTTCTATAAGTCCATGATGTATATCGCCAAAAAAAGTTTCATGAAAATGGGCTTAAATTTTTTTTTCAACAGTCCATTACAAGAAAACGGCTCTGTAGATTTTCACCTAAAATTAATCAGTACCATTCCCAACTAATATCTTTCGAACAGTTTTTGATTTTTTAAAATCGGTTCGGTAGGATGAGCTTAAATGTGGACGAAAAGTTTAACACTTTTTTTCAAATTGCAAAGAAAAGGCTTGGCAGATCGTCGCACAAAACTGACAAACGATAGTCCTCACCGAAATACATCAAATGGCTTTTAAATTTCTAAAATCGGTTCAGGCGTTTTTGAGAAAACGTCGATCAAAAATCTAATTTTGACAAATGCCAAAAAAACGATACCAATTTTTGCAAACTTTGACGAATTTTCAAAGCTGAACCGGTTGTCATAGGGCCGTAATATTTTAGTATGATCTAGAAGACTATGGTATCTACCGTCAAAAAAATAATCATAAAAATCGTCGAAATTTTTTTTTAAAACTTTATTACAAGAAAACGGCCCGCCCGATCTCTACCAAAAACTAATCAGCACGATTCCCAACCAATATCTTTCGAACGGTTTTTAAATTTTCAAAATCGATTCAGAATTGCGGGCTAAACCGTAGACTTTACTTTTTTTTTCACTTTTCTGCTATGTATAAAGCAGAAAACAAAACTGACAAACAATAGTTCTCGTCGAGATACATCAAATGGTTTTAAAATTTTTAAAATCGGCCCAGCCGTTTTCGAGAAAACGTCGATTTACGGCAAAAAATCTGTTCACATACACACATACACACACATGTTTTAATAGACCTGCGTTCTATAGAGAGAGAAAGGGCGAATGGGACTTCGCCCATTTAAAGATAAGTATAATGTTTATGAATCATAACATTGTTTATAACAAGTTAAGAATTGTAACATTCTAGATCCTCCCCCCACGAAGTAATGCCTAACGGCGGTTTCCGTGGGGACCAGAGGCAAGGGCAATGCGGAGGTTTTAGTCGGTATTATACCAGGGCAGTATCGAGTCCGACATACCCAGACAGAAGACCGGTCTGGGATGCATAAAGGCATTTCCTTCGCTATACAAAAAATAAACACACACACACACATACTTTTTCCAAATTTGGTCTCATTCGATTCAGAATGGCTTGAAACGTCTAGAAAACATAAAATTAGAGAATCGGATTTTTTGATGAAAACATAAACTTCTCCTTCGGGAAATTAATGAATGATGCTGCAAAATCATCGATTAACTACCAGACTGCTTGCTGATGTTTTTGGAATTTTATATGAGCCGGACAACTAAATTTTGAAAGTCGTTTTTGCGCCGCGATAGCGCACTATAGCGCACTGCACACATTCTTTGTGACCATTTCGTCAAAAATTTAACCACTATCGTTCCGCAACCACCGTATTAGCCTGGTTTTGCATTGTGTGACTATTGACTATTCTGTAGACTCAAAGGAGTTTTGCGTTGACATCGTTTTGACTGGATTAAAGACATCAAAAACGAATTAAACAAGGAACTAATGGCCATTTTGTAAGACGAGTACAAAACAAAGCATATTTACGCAAATTATCTTACCATCACAATTTTCCATATTGAATCCTGGAATGCACTGATTATTTTCTCGATTTATATCATATAATTTATATCTGTCACAAGAATATTTCGACCATTTTTCGCAGTCTTGGTGATTATAAATTAATGTCGAAATGCTAGAATTTTCCGCTATTTTCTGGTATTTTTCATCCAATATTTGGCAAGATTCGCTTGTGTATGATGATGAATATTTCTCAATATATTTTTGTTCACCTGTATGATTAAAATGTAAAGTATTAACTCATTTATATAATAAAGCAATTATTAAAGCAATAATACCTGATTCGCATAATCTTGCATTACTTATAGCCCAGAATATGTCTTCATTTTTTGAACTTGAACTAGTAGTAAATTTTATTCTTACCGAATTTATGAAATTCAGAAAGGGAACTTCAAATTTTTCTTCTCTCCATTCATAAAATTCATTTGAATGTATTCTACTCTACAAACAATTAGCAGGCTTTTAATCAATCTTGCAAAATACTTTTAGGCGTGTATTGTATACAGTTCTGAGCATTTCGATAGAGTTATTGGTGAACCATATTTGAGGCTGCATATTCATTTACAACATGTAGTAAATTAATAGTTACAAGCAGTATGCTTCTAAAAATGATATAAAGATTTTATGTTTTCCAGCCATAGATATACGCATAAGCTGAAGCATTTTATAGGAAGGTAGAAACTGAAACAATTGAATGTATTCCTTTCTGAAAAAAGTGGCAAAAAACTACTGTCGAGGACAATACTATATCGATTAATCAAATGATTTTAGTTTTTCTAATGATAAGACCTACCGTTAAAAATAGCAAGCTCGTAGATTAATCGTCCAAAATGTATAAGGGTAAGTTATTATAATTACCCAAAAATAGAAAATGAGAATTTTTGCATAACTCTTGAAGGTTTCTGAACATTTTGGCATTTTTTAGAAAAAATTGATGTGTGTATGTATGTATGTTTGGATACAATTTTTTGTCCACGTTTTCAGGAGCATATATCAACCGATTTGAATAATTAAAAAAAAAAAAACGATTCTCACTGGTCGGGACAGGTCCAGCCGTTTCATAGATACAGAGCAAAGAGTGCAGAAAATAGGAATTAAGTTTTTGAGAGAACAAAGCATCCGTTTTGAATTATTCAAATAAACTTTTTGCTGGTATTGACGAAACGAATGCTTTCGGGGATAGCAATTTTTTTTTATTTCCCAAATATATATATATTTTTGCACTATCCGAAAAATTATAACACACACACCCACATATTAATCTCTAGTCTTTTAATTTTTATATAATGGCAATACCGCCCATAACGCAAAAATGTATACAAATAGTGCAGAATGTTACATCAAATTAAATATCATATGAAAATATGTACAAAAAATATACATTACTTGATTTCCATAGACAATATTAGAATTGAATGTACCACGATTTTCAATTTCGATATGAAGTTGTAATGCACAAGTATGACACATTGCAACAGTTAGGCTCAAGCACAAGCCCGCTTTACCGATATATAAATAGTTATCAGCTTGTGAATCGATGTATAGAAATTCAGTAACTGTTTTGGTTCTACATATTAAAAAGTTATCTAAAATATAAAAAAATAATTTACAATAGTCAAAATATTTCACAATAGTTAAAATATTATATTATATTACAATTATGTAATTTCCAAAGAGCATCAGAATCGCTTTGTGCTTTAAAATAATTTGCATTTATTGGCTGAGATCTATCTTCATATTGCAATATAGAAGCATATTCTAGTGAGTCTTTTAAGTTAGCCAATAACTTCAATTCAGTGCTCGCTTTATTTTTATAAATAGATAGAGTAAAATGTTTCCACTTTTCTTCATCCAGTAAGATCTGAAAGTAATACATAAATCATATGGGTATTCTGATACTAATTGTTAAACTTGACGCTTTTGCCATGTTTGTACGAAAGTTTCGGTAAATATCAGTGGAATGTTTCTTTGTTATTAATTGAAAGCTTTTTGAGGATTTTGACTTTTTATGATGGTAGAGACTATCACTTTAAAAATCATACAAAAATTTTATGACCTTAAGACAAGTGGTTTAAATTTAAAAATTTGAAAAAAAATTATTTGCTTTTGTTGGCGTTTCCTCAAAAACGGCTGAATCGATTTGAAAATTTTAAAAACCGTTTGAAGAAACTTGATGATCAACTTAGTCGTTTCTTTAAAGTCGGCAGGTAAGTGCAAATATTTTATCTACAAAAAAAAATCTGGTTTTGAAAATTTAAAACCCGTTAGAAAGATAGCAATGGAGAATGATATTCATTAGTTTTTGGCAGTGAGAGGCAGAATAGTTTCTTCGTATTTAAATGATAAAAAAATTCGTCATTTTTAGTTAACTTAACATGACGAGAGAGTTCATAATCGTGCACCCTAAAATATTGTAATTCTACCTTTGGTTGGTTTATTAATTTTGAACTTTTTGTTGAAGTGTTTGAACGATATTTTTATTATAATTTTGTTTAAAAAATATCAACTGGAAATGGCATTGATTCGTTTTCAGTGAAAGCGAGAACTTTATTCTTGAAATAAGGAGTTAAAAATACCATTCTTAAATCTTATAAATTATGCAACTTACTATATGGCTAAGTAAGTAAGTAATTACTTACACCTTGTTTATTTTAGAGTCTAAAATCTGAATTGCTAAATCTGAATGTCTATATTTTTATTGGTATATTTTCATATTAATTTCAAGTGAAACATATTCACCTGATTTGTTGTTACCGGAGCTTGTAATATTTCACATTTTCCATATATACATTTTCTTAAAAATATACTGCGAGTACCAAATTCGGCTATTGTAATCACGTAACATTTATTTGACAATTTATAATCACAAAATATCAAAGATGCATTTGAAGCTGCTTTCACAGATATACTGATGTGTGCTGAATGTTCACCTTCAAATGTTTGGCTTTGTATAGTAGTGTACGAAGATTCAGTTTGAAGGATATTGAAATCTGGAATTATAAGTTTGTATTATTATAGAATCATTCATAAATGTATTTCTAATTGCGCAAAACTTTATTTTTATTCATAAAAATTACTGTCTGGACAATAAATATGCTGTAAAATCAGTATCTTTAATTATTTGTAAGCTTATGCATATTATCAAGATCAGAGAAAATCATTGATTTCGATAAATATTGATCAATAAAAATATATGAAATACTGTTATTCTGTCTTGCTTAAGATTGCTTATGAGCCGATTATTATATGTGTATATAAATATGAATAAAAAATAATTATTTATTATATACCTACTAACAACCTTCCGATAACTAAACAAAACTCGGATTTAATGAACAATCGAATATAATTTGTAGTGCGTTCTTCGGAAACTTGATATCGCGTTATATGCGAATCGTGCCATGAGAATCTCAGATTTAGTCCAAATCTTAGCGTCATATGGAAGTTAATAAATACAAAAGACAACATAAATTATAAATTAATTCTTTGGAATGAAAACATTTATATTTATATTCATATTAACTTCCCGTAGGATAGTTATAGTAATGGGTGAAAATCGAACATGAAAATGTTTGCATTTCTCGACGTTTTGAAGGTTTCTGAACATTTTGGCATACCTCAGAAAAAATGGATGTGTGTGTGTTTTGTGCATTTTTTCTTCATGTTTTCGGTCCACGGATCAACCGATTTGAATGGTTCAAAAAACATTCGATTCCTATTGATAGGGAGATATGCTGATTAGTTTTTGGCAAAGACAGGTCCAACCGTCACGGAGATATAAAGCAAAAAGTTCAGAAAATAGAAATAAGTAAGTTCCAGCAATTTGCCTTAAGGCACGATGCCTTACACCACTAGTTTCATATTTTATAATTTCATATTTTTCAAATATTTCGGAAAGTAGAAATAAGTAAGTTCCAGCAATTTGCCTTAAGGCACGATGCCATACACCAGTTTCATATTTTATAATTTCATATTTTTCAAATATTTCGGATACAAGATTAGATTTACTGAGTACAGAAATCAAATTATCTTAATTTAATTGATTAAAGTGAAATACAAAGTTTAAAACTAATTGTAATAAATAACTTTGTAGGGAAAATTTACAAAAAATTGAATAAAAAATTAAAAGCAATACAAAAAAATTTGAACTGTAGTGAGAAAAGTTATATCAGATATTATTTGTAATAAGCATTTCATTGGCAAAATATTGTTTGATACCAAAATTGACGAATTCAGTAATATCGTAGAAACTTTGGGTTTTTAAAAATTTAACGATGGCGCTATGAAATTGACGATCACTCAATTTTCTAACTTATAGTGCGAGCAGATTAAAAAAGTAGATATTAGTACTCCTACGCCGTCTATGGTATTGAAAGAAGTTGCAAGGTTAAAAATTGGTTCTTTTATAGTCGGATTACCTGTTCTATACATATAATCATATCTTTATAATCTAAAAAAAAAATTTATATTCTGGGATCAAACAAATATTTTGTAATGTTTTTAGAAAGTTGAAAATTATTAATTATAAATTAACATACTTTTACAATAGAATTCAAAAACTTGTGTTGCATGGCATGGTGTTTTAAGACCAATTGCCGGAACTTCCCGTTCCAAAAATTAAAATTTATAAAAGCGATTCAATTTTTTTCCAGAACTCTGAAAAATCGATCTTTGAGATTTTTAAAATTTTTGAAAACAATTGATCCTTTTGAAAAATTTGATTTTTTCCCATTTGAAATATTTTGGAAATTTTTTGAACTGTTTTTCAAAGCATTCGCAATACTTTAGTTGCGTACGGAACCCAAAGAAAAGCAAACAAAATTTGTTCTTATTATTGAAATATTTATAAAATATGTGATAATTTGATGTGCATGATTGTCTAATGATCATTTTTGTCTGCCAAATGGGACTTATTGTCACTTTTTTATTGGATTTCCGAAACTGCTAGTCTTGACTTCCCAAAAATTTTATCAGTTCTTCATTTTATCAATACAATAAAATGTTTTTTGAATCATACGAGTCGGACGCTCCATTCTGTCAAAAAATAAGTTACCGTTTTTGGCACTTTTTGCCCCGTATCTTCAAAATGGCTCGACCTGCATTTGCCAAAAACTAATCAGCACGTTTCCTTATCAATACAAATCGAATGTATTTTAAATTATTGAAATCGATTGGTCCGTCTTTTCGAAATCGTCGACAAAAATTTATATCCGCACACACACACACACTACACTTGCACACACAGAAAAATATTCAGAATCAATATTCAGAAACCTTTGAAACGTAAAGATATATAATAAAATTTATTTCTAATTACTTTGCGATTACTATAACTTACCCTACGGGAAGTTAAAAAATCTTTTTATTGAATTGAAGAGTTGTATAAAAAAATATTACAAAAAATGAAACTAAGGAACTAGTTTCCAAGAACAAATGCAGAATTTTTTGCAAATAGCTTAACGTTCTGTGAAAGGCCTCTCAAAAACCCTAATGTTTAGTGAACTAACTAATAGTAAACTAATGGTCGGTTGAACGAAAACTATGACATAGTGGTACAGTATTATCGGAGGGCTGCCGCGTAAAACGGATATCGCGTTATCGCATTAACGCGAAAATGTTAGAATTTCAAGAAACGCTACCTTAATCAATTTATATCTGAATTTATCATTTTATTGTTTTAATGATCTTCAATTAGCTCCTATTAAAAAATTAATGTTTAAAACAAACCATTCCAAGCAGAATCTGTTCTGGGTATAAATGAATAATGAAAACTATTTGCATCGGTCCAGAATCTATAGTTCCACTTATTTCTGCAATCGTTATTGAATGCACAATTTAGTTGACTCCAAGTTTCAGGATTATATTTCGGTTTTGGCTTTTGATCTGCAAAAGAGTGTCCTATTAGTATGATTTTTATGGTTTTTTATATTAAACTTAGTACGTACATTTTTTTAACGCAATTACGTTGCTAGCACTTATGGTCCAGTCGACAGCAGAAGTTGCTACTTCTCCTGAGAGAATGCAGAATTCTTTCCCGT
Source organism: Ctenocephalides felis (assembly GCF_003426905.1). Classification (NCBI taxonomy): domain Eukaryota; kingdom Metazoa; phylum Arthropoda; class Insecta; order Siphonaptera; family Pulicidae; genus Ctenocephalides; species Ctenocephalides felis. The sequence continues at coordinate 24,852,578 of NW_020539724.1, read as the reverse complement.
TTCCTTCGGCAATAAAAGCTCCATCTTGAGCAACTGTGATCGATGTGTATATCAACAGAAATTGGATCACACTTGAAATAATAATAAATTCAGTTAACAGTTTATGAGACGATGAGTACAAATAATTCATAGAGAAATTTATTGTTATCTATTCAAAATCAATAATTTTTAATGTCTACATTTTAACATTTCCTTATACTTACCTTCATTTATATTTTTGCCTGTTTAGTTGAATTGAAACTTTCTTGAAAAAGATTTCTTTATCTATTTCTATTTTACTGTTTTCGTTAACGTTAGCAAAAAAAAGGTTTCGATTTTAATAATGCCAATTGATATTCGTTTGCACCGGCCAACCATCAGGTTTTTTATAATTAACAAATATTTGCAAAAATTTTAAACAACGCTTTTCTCATTTAGGTTTTAGCAAAAAATCACGAACAGATTTTAGAAATTCATAAATTTTTAGAATGATGTCAGTTGTTATTTGTGCTGGTTAAATTTTGGTGAAGATAGAAGACCGGGTTTCTTATTTGTAATTGAGTACAAAAAATCAATTTATGAACAATATTATAGGCTACAAAAAGTGATTTATTATAAATTCATTAAAGTTTGAATTAATAAAACGTTTAGAATAATGGACCATGTGTTTGTATATAACCAAAAAAATGACTATTCATCAACGTTTTCTCAAATACTTCTACACCTGTTTCAAAAATTTAAAAAGCACTTGATGCAACTCGATAAGGTCCTCATGTAGAGTACTTTTGCGAGACGATTGCCTTTTTTTTACAGTTAGCAAAAAAGTTTGAAATTTATTTTTCACGCTTTCGAATAAAATCTTGAACCGCGAATTCGAAAATTTAAAAAACGTTTTAAGATAAATGCCGGGAATCATATTGATTAGTTTTTGATAATGATCGATTAAGTTTCATTATAGAAATATGTTAAAGTTTGGAAGTATACATAGTCTTGTAAGAATTTTTAAATTTGCTAAAACTTAGTTTTCATTAACTTCTGGTAGTATAATGTTATAGAAATGCGCCTAAAATCTAAAATGATTTTTTTTTAGTAATTTTACGTTTCAGTTTACGTTTTCAAGCGCACGGATCAACCGATTTGAATGGTTGAAAAAATATATGATTGCTATTGATAGGAAGATGTGCTGATTAGTTTTTGGCAAAGGCCGGTCCAGCCGTTACCGGGATACAGAGCAAAGAGTGCTGAAAATAGAGAACGAGATTTTGAGAGAACGAAATATCCGATTCTAATAATCTAAAAAACATTCTATTTGTTAACATTTAATGATTGGGCGATTACATTTTGGCAAAGGGCAGGCATTTCCAAGATACGGAACTAAATGTATTAAAAATGGCAGTTTTAAGAGAATTAAGCATCTTATTTTTGAATGATCCAAAAAATTGTTTGCTTGAGTTGACAAAACAATTATTTAAAACTTGGAAAAAAATCTATTTCATTTAATTAATTAATTATATTTTAACTATAAAATACGAATTATAAAAGTTACAGGATTTATAATAATCTATTTGAAAACATTTAAAGTTCCTTGAAAATTTCATTACGGTAAGGGAAGTTCCAGCAATTTTTCTTAAGGAACTTAAGGTCATGCATCACTAGTTTCAATATTCGCTATACCTTTACTTGGTCGAATCAATAAAAAACAGGAAATATACATATAATATACTGGTACTTATCAGAAGTTCATACTTATCTTGTTTATTATGTGTAAGAAACGTTAAAAATTGATTTTATTTTAAAAAATCTTTCAGCTTATGAATCACTCTATCTAATCAGAGTTTTTATGATTTAGTATGACTTTATCAACAATTACATTTTTCATCAAGTGTATACAGTAATAATCTACTATCATATCATTATAAATATATTGACTTTCAAGATATAATTAAGAATATCTGCGATAACATTAATTGCGAATAAATACTTATTTCATTCTTTTCTAAAGTGATTTGTTGATATTGAATAAACAAAAGTTTTAAGCTTGTTGAGCTAGGTCAAGATTCAAAAATAAAACTAGTTGTGTATGGCGTTGTGCCTTAAGGTGAATTGCTGGAACTTCCCATACCGCAGCCAAATTTTTGAGGAATATCAAATGCTTTCAAATAGAAATACTGTAACATTGTCTAATATTTATAAGAATTATATAAACAATGTTAAAATTATTTATTTTAAGTATATTAGAACTTAGCCAGAATTAAAATTAAAATCTGAATTATTTTCGATATACAAAAAGATTTTTTTCGTGAAAAAAAGAAAAAAAAAATTGCTAAAACAAAAATTGAAATGAAAGCTTTTTTCCTAAAGCAATTATTTTGTTAAAACAAGCAGAAAGTTTTTTGACTTATTCAAATTGGATTCTTAGTTCTCTCAAAAACTGGCATTTTTCGCACACTTAGCTTGGAATCTCTGAAACAGCTGGACCTATCTTTGCCAAAAACCGATCAGCACATTTCCCTATTAATGGGAATCGAATGTTTTTGAACCATTCAAATCGATTGATCCATGCGCCCAAAAACGAGGGAGAAAAATGCGGACACACACACAACCATTTTTCCTTAAGTATGCCAAAATGTTCAGAAACTTCTAAAACGTGAAGATGTGTAGAAATTTTCATTTTAGATTTTTGGCCTATGACTATAACTTACCCTACGGCATGTTAACTTACCGTAAGGCAATTTATAATAAACACCAAAGAAAAACTAATATGAAAATTATTTATGTATCTTTACGTTTGAAAGGTTTCGGAACATTTTGGCAAACCTTAGAAAAAAATGATGTATGTGTATGTGTGTGTGAGTGTGAGTGCGGATACAAATTTTTGTCGTCGATTTTGGAAACAAGGATCAACCGATTTGAATAATTCAAAAAACTGTCGATTCCTATTGATAGGGAGACGAAATGATTAGTTTTTAGCAAAATGCAGATTCAGTCATTTCAAATTTAGTCTTTGACAGAATGGAGTGCCTGGTTTGAATCATTCGGAAACATTTCACTTATATTGGAGGAATGAAGAATTAAATAAACTTTTGGGAACGCAGGTCCAGCTGTTTCAGGAATCCAATAAAAAAGTTATAAAAGATCCATATGGCGATTGAAAATGATATGCACAATAAAAATAGAAACTATTAGTTAAAATAACTAATGGTGTATGGCATCGTGCCTTAAGGAAGATTGCTGTAATTTTTCGTACCAAAAATTTAAATTTTTAAAAAATTAATTTTTGAAAATTTCGAATAAAACATTTTTGAAAAATTTGAAATATGAAATGTTTCAACTTTTTTTCAAAGCAATTGTGCTAGCTATTTTCAAGCGTTTTTGAGGCAAAATATCGAAACGCTTCATTTCGTCAATATAAACAAAATGTATTTTGAATAATTCAAATCGAACGTTCCGTTCCCATAAAAACTGAGTTACCATTTTTGGCAATTTTTGTCTCTTATTTTTGAAATAGCCAGACCTGCCAAAAACTAATCAGCACCTCTAAATATCAATAGGAATCGAATGTTTTCTGAATCATTCAATTCGGTTGATACGATATACTTACATATATACACATACATATGTACCTTTATATATACACACACACTCACACACGCATGAATCCATATCTTCTAATATGCCATAATATTTCTAGTATGCCAAAATATTCAGAAACCTTTGAAATGTAAAGATATGCAAAAATTTTCATTTTCGATTTTTTTGCGACTGTAAACCTACGGGAAGTTAAAAGAATAAATATTCGGAGATTTAAATGCTAGTGCATTTTACTTACATGATCATCATTACAAAAATATAGTCCAAAATTATTAAAGCACAAGTTTTAAATTAATTCGAAGCACTTTTAAATCACATCTTTGCTACTATATCGTTTCACATTTTACATTTGACTGTAAACTTTTATCTTCTATGACAAATTGCGAACTGAATCATATCATATCTTTTCCATAATGTATGAAGATAATAAAAATTGCTCAGCACTTTATGCGAATTCTGTTTTCTTTACGTTCACGTATGAGGTGTAGATTGGTTTTATCTTCACGTACACACATGTACTTCTGCTTAAATATTACTAAAAAAGCAAAGTACATGAAAACTATCATTTCGTGGTCGCAGACAGTCAATATTATGACATTTTTAAGTAAATATTAAAATATACAAATTCTTATCTAAATCATATACATACCCATTGACACGTTTGCATGGATACATACAGATATATAAAAAATATTGCCGAATTCATTTGCATATTATATATCAAAATTCATATTCCAGATTATTAATATTCACATGTAGTTTTCTCGACGTTTCAAATCATTCTGAATCGTTTAAGTCTATAATTGAACTAGTGGTGCATGGCAAAATTGCTGGAACTTTCTGTACTATAATTAACTTCCCATAGGGTAAGTTATAGTAATCGCAACAAAATGGAAATTGAAAATTTTTATTTATCTTTACGTTTCAACGGTTTCTGAATATTTTGGCATACCTTAGAAAAAATAGATGTATGTGTGTATGCGTATGTGTGAGAGTGTGTGTATGTGTGCGGATACAAATTTTCGTCGACGTTTTCGGGTACACCGATCAACCGATTTGAATAATTAAAAGAACATTTGATTCGTATTGATGAGGAGACGTGCTGATTAGTTTTTAGCGAAGCAGGTCCAGCCGTTTCGAAGATACGGGGCAAAAGGTGCCAAAAACGGTAACTCAGTTTTTAAGAGAACGGAGCGTCAGATTTTAATAACTCAAAAAACATTTTACTTGTTTTGATGAAGAGCTGATTAAATTGTTGGGAAGGCAGGTCCTGCGGTTACGGACTCTCAATAAAAATAAGTTAATTTTAATAATGTGTACATTTTGTGTAATTTTTTTGGATTCCGTACCAAGATTTTTAATTACGGTACGGAAAGTTCCAGCAATTTGCCGTAAGGCACAATGCCATGCACCCCATAAGTTATTTATTTGTTGATGAATATTTCATGATAGTTGTTGTTGTGACACATCGAACATCCTCTAACAACACAGTTTTGGATAATGGTTTGTGATCAAATTTCAAAATTATAAAGTAAAAATTTTGCAAGTTGCTAAATATATTTTTTGATAATCTTTTTAAGTTTCAATTGCTTTAAGGCAATATGCACCTTACACCTAGCTTCTTATTTTCTAGTTTTATTGCAAGATGATTTTGTTCCAAGGTAATTACCAAAATGTTCAAATGAATAAAATTAATTTTTTTTTGAATTTTGTGCGGTTTCTATAACATAACTTACCTAAATTCCCAGAGTGATATCTTTCAATAAATGTTCATATTTCTTGAATTAATTTCAAGATCATTTTACTTTTTAACACATTACATGTTTTGCGTCATTGGTTTTTTATTAGTAAAACATGATTTTCATACATGATTATACTATGCTGATACTTAACTTTAATTTACACATATTTTTATCTTGTCTATATATTTTTTGTTTGATTTATATTTCATGGCAGAAACTGTTGCTTATTTAATCAATTTTCTCTATTATAAATCACAAGCATTTATAAGTATTAAGTTGCAGTTAGGTACATTATAGGAATCATCCAAATTTGTAAATAAATATTTTTGCATATCATTACGTTGTAGAGGTTTTTGGAATACTTTAGAAAAAATGGATACATGTATGTGTGTGTTCGGTTGGACGAAATCGTGGACGAAAAATTGTATCCGAACATACACACACACACATAGTCATTTTTTCTAAGGTATACCAAAATGTTCAGAAAATTTTGAAACGTGAAGTTATGCAAAAAAAAATATTTACCATACGCGAAGTGAAACATTGTCATTTGGTGGTCAAAAATGATTATTAGACATACGTACATCAAATTATCAAATATTTTATAAAGATTCTACTAATATGTTCAAATTTTGTTTACACTTCTATGGGTTCCATACGCAGTCAGTCAAAAAAATCAATTTTTCTCAAAGTATTCAAAGAATTTTGAAGTGTTTACCTTTTTTGGATATCCTGATGTAGTTGTTTCATACTAAAAAGCTAGAAAGCGATTTGACTAGAAAATGATTTAATCAAAAAGTCGAAAGTGAATTATATTATAAATATATTAAAAATTCACAAAAAAATTTAATATATTTACTAATATTATGGAAAAGCTACTTAAAATTATCTTAAGTTGAAACATATATGAGAAATTTATATTCACTACTCTACATCAAATATGAATTTCCAGAATTGTTTTCTCCAGTTTGTTGGTCACACCCACATGATTTATCAGTACATAATATTTATATGTGCATATGTTGTTTGAGAAAATCTGAATATTTGCATAAAGCCGTCATGACAACATTATCGTTTCAGACTCGTCTGCTGGTTATTTTCTTGTTTGAGTCATAATTAGCTCGTCCACAGCTGAGAAATCGGCAAAAGATACTAAAAAAATACACCATTGAGCTATATCGTACCTCGTTTGGTGTATTGTATAATTCAATATAACTTCCAACATAAATGATTATTATGTAGGTTGAAAGCTGGGATCGCCTCAAACAGATCTGTACTTGGACAGAAAGTCTTTCGGCGATAATTCGAATAAGTGGATCATTACTAACTTCCCGTAGGGTAAGTTATTGTAATCGTCCAAAAATCGAAATTGAGATTTTTTGCATATCTTCTCGTTTTAAAGATTTTTGAACATTTTAGCATTTCTTAGCAAAAATGGATGCGAGTGTATGTAGTATATTTATCAGCACGTTTTCGAGCACACAGATCAACCGAATTGAATGGTTAAAAAACATTCGATTCCTATTGATAGGGAGATTTGCTGATTCGTTTTTGGCAAAGTTGGTCCAGCTGTTTTTGAGTGACGGAGCAGAGAGTGAAGAAAATAAAATAGAGTTTTTGAAGAACGGAGCTTCCGATTTTAATTATCCAAAAAAATGCAATTCGTAATGATGATGACCACTTTATTTCTCATTTTTGGATATGTATATAAATGAGATATGTTTGTTTTGGGTTTTAAGGAAACATGCGCACCTAGAAGTAACATTTAGAAATATTGTGTGTTTATTTATTATTATCATGGCTCCAATGGCAATCCAAATTATAAGAAAGCTATTATTTTAAATGAATTCAATGTGGAAGTACGTATAAATATAAACTTGCTCTTATTCACATTGGCTTATCATGTAATCATGCAGATTTCCACCATAAGTAGGAGTGGCAAAATAATTTTACAATTTATCGAAAAACTTTTGTTATCCAATGCAAGTAGACTTAATAAAAATAGTCAGTTTTAAAATTATAAAATTTGCGATTCGAGTTTTTTTTATAATTTGTTTCAATTTAGAGAACATTACCTTCGACAGCGAGACTACGAGCAATTGTCGTTGAATTCGAGATGGTTTTTTAATTTTTAGGCATTGTATTATTTTTTGTACATTCATCGCATCGAAGTCATTTGAAAAATTAAATAACAAATTGATTCAGGTCTAGCGGTTTCAGAGATCGCGTGAAAAAAGTAAAAAAAATCCATTTGGCGATCAAAAATGATGATTAGACATATGCACACCAAATTATCAGATATTTTATAGATTTTTTAATAATAAAAACAAATTTTGTTTACATTTTTATGGGTTCCGTATTAATGTTCATCCGTTAGTATGCGACTCGGCGCTTCGATATTTCGGCTCTACGCAGCTAACTTAGCGAGATTACTTTGAATAAAGGTTCAACATTTCCAAAAAAAATCAAAATTCTCGAAAATCTTATTTTCTCAAAGTTGAAAAAAACTTAAAACTTTTTTAAAAAAACTTCGTTTTCGAAACGGGAAGTTCCGAAAGTATTATTTTTGATTGATCAGTTTTTGGGTGCAAGCAACTGCCCATACATTCGTAACCAGCCATATTGTATTAATGATTGAGAGACAGTTTATATACAGGATGTATTACAATATAAGGGTTTAGTTGATACTTTGATATAATGAAAGGGATCAGGTTTTATTATCGCTATCCTGTATGCAGAGTGTTAAATGTAACTATATAATAATATTAGACTAGAGTTCACCCTTATTAGGCGTTACTAGTAAAAAACAAAAGTGTTGCCCTTTATGAATAGTTTTCTTGATGTATTTTCATTCAGCACTGTAATTCCTCAAGTAATAATAGTGTGTCACTTGACAATCGGTGTGTTCTGCTTATATGGTGAACAAGAGACATAACTGGCTTCAGCTTTTTACTGATATGATATGTGCTCATGACGTATTTGTTACACACGCAATTTATCACGGATATTTAAATGTTAACAATCAATACAGTACCGAAGCAGTTGTACAGACAATATTAATACTAAACTTGTACTGTATGACATTGCGACAAGGATAATTTTAGGAAGTTTCAGCTTTCCTGAGTATACTGTTTTATTTGCTCAAAAATATCAATCGTAACCTTGATTGATACTTCCTTATATTATCATATACAATACAATCTTATAAACTATTGTAAAATGAACAAGAAAATGTTGTTAAAATAGGTTAAAAAATAATTTAAATTTCAGTCCATAGAAAGAACCAGTTTACGGTTTCATTTGCGGTCGCCTGGCTGAATTTTAGTCTACCTAGAGAAGCAAAATTAAAAAAGGAGGATTTGTTGATAGTAATGGCTTCCAATTTTTAGATTTTGTGGATAGTACCATATATTCTTCTGATCTATGGGTATGGGTAATAAATACCATGGGGCATATACTAAGGATCTGAAAATCTTATTTTGACTTTCTTGCATCATTAATGTTGGATTTTTATACGCATTTCTATATCTTTCTTCTCATTCTCGTTGAGATTAACATAAAATCCTTGTTTTAAAATTATAGAATTTGTTTGGATTTCTAAAATGTAACAGAAAAGTTGTGATTGTCACACAATTCTAGTTAAAATAGTTATTTGTAACTTCCTGAAGGAGAAATTTGTTTTTGTCAGTTTTTGCCAAATTTGGAAATCAGTATGTGTGTGTATGTGATCTGATTCTTGAACCTTTGACAACAGCTTAACCCTCCCTCGGGCGCAGTATATCTGACGGATACAGATTAAAATATATATATAGTGTGTTTTTTGTCATTTTGAACGTCAAATAGAATTTGGCTTAGTGCGTTTTTTTAACAAAATTGCTACTAGCAATATGCTAGGTTTAAAGACGATCTAATATGGACGAATAAGTTGTAGACATAAAATAACGAGGCTACTGAGATATGGAGATCTCGATGACATCAAATTATGGAGAAACAAGCTCAAATGTTGGCCTTGTATCTGTCAGATCGGCTGCGCCCGACGGAGGGTTAACCGATTTCAAAAATTTTAGTGTTAGGCAAAAATCAGCCATACCATTTCTTTGTAAATATAAATTAATATCTTTTTGGCTTTTAAGTTTTATTACACTTTACCTTCTAACCTTTGCCATTCGGATGCCGCAATTTCGGCGACAAAATACATATTATTTTTGAAATTCGCGGGTGGAATTTTAACCATATTGCCATGGTAAAAGTTCATGATATAATCGAATATCATAAAATATTAGAGGCTTACGAAAATTGGTTGAGTTATAATAAGACCAGTCTACAAAATAAAAAAAATCGTCTGAATTATAAGTACGACATATGTTTTTCAATGCATTTTTCACAGCTGAACACAGATTTCAAGTCGAAATTGAGGGTTCGCAAAAACGAAGAAAAATAAAAAAACGACAAACCTCCGGCCTGAAAATTTTTCTACTTTATAATTGACATTTTCTCTTTAGACGACCTGTGTAACGGTTATATAATGGTGCAAAATGTTTTAAAATAAATCTGATTTTAAAACTTGTTCTTAATTAATATAACATGATTATATACGAGGTGTGTTCAAAAAGTACCCGGAATTACTAATAATTAAATTTCGCGGGTCTGGAGTGTCTGATTGTCAAAATTTTTTTTTATTGTGTTGGTATACATGCCCCTAAAGTATGATGAAATTTTCAGCTATATTCACTGTTTACTTTGTCTGTGGTAGTCGCTAAGGTTCGACGTGTTTTTCTGAGCTCGGCGATTTTTACAATGGAAGAATTGAAAAGTCAAAGAATTTGTATTAAATTTTGCGTAAAAAATGAAATAAAGTGTTGCAAAGTGCAAAAATTCACCAGATATGGCTCCGTGTGACTTTTTCCTATTCCCAAAGTTGAAGAGACCCATGAAAGGACGGCGGTTTTCCTCGATTGAAGAAAATCGCTGAGAGTGCTCAAGGACATATCAAAAAGTGAATATCAAGGGTGCTTCGAAAATTGGAAAAAACGCTGGCATAAGTGTATTATATCTGGGGGGACTACTTTGAAGGGGACCACATTAATGTAGACGAATAAATAAATATTTTTTTAAAAAACGAAAATTCCGGGTACTTTTTGAACAGACCTCGTATATGCATATATATATATATATATATATATATATATATATAATTTAAGAATGGCATGTGTGTATACAAATCCTCACGTGACCAGCCAAAAATATTAATTTGGTTAATGTGTATGGTCGGATAATTCTGTTTTGTAGATAACACAACTTTCGTGAGATGACCGAAAAAGATAATCGCCTATTTTTAGAGCTTGACATGAAAGCTCACTAACAATGTGATATATAAAATTCTGCGTAAAGATTAGTACACATACACAGGGATGTATTATATTTTGTATATATATGTATATTTATTTATATTATATATATATATATAATATAAACGTCAACAAAATTTTGATATTTAAATACAAAGAAACGGTTCCACTGATTTTGCCATTAACTATACTAATAAGGCTAATTTTAGGGCAGTATACAACAAATAAGTGATAC